>NW_015167577.1:353249-378699 GCF_001447785.1 Gekko japonicus | reverse complement strand
ATGTATGGCTGTGAGAGTTGGACTATAAGGAAGGCTGAGCGCCAAAGAATAGATTATTTTGAACTATGGTGCTGGAGAAGACTCTTGAGAGTCCCTTGGACTGCAAGAAGATCAAATCAGTCAATCCTAAAAGAAATCAACTGTTCCCTGGAAGGCCAGATAATGAAACTGAAGCTCAAATACTTTGGCCACCAAATGAGAAGGGAGCACTCAGTGGAGAAGACCCTGATGCTGGGAAAGATTGAAGGTCAAAGAAGACGGGGACGGCAAAGGATGAGATGGTTAGACAGTGTCACAGATGCAACGAACATGAAGTTGAGCAAACTTCAGAGGACGGCGGAAGACCGGAAGGCCTGGCGTGATCTGGTCCATGGGGTCGCGAAGAGTCGGACTCAACTGTGCGACTGAACAACAACTTCACTACCCAAAGGTGTCTCAGAGCGGCTTACAAACTCCTTTCCCTTCCCCTCCCCACAACAGACACCCTGTGAGGTAGGTGGGGCTGAGAGAGCTCTGACAGAAACTGCTCTTTTTCAAGAACAGCTGTTATCGGAGCTATGCCTTTCCCAAGGTCATCCAGCCAGGTGCAAGTGGAGGAGTGGGGAATCAAACCCGGTTCTCCCAGATTAGAGTCCGCGCACTTAACCACTACACCAAACTGGCTCTCTGGAAGAGGAAGATTGAAAACATTATGGAAAGAAAACTTTGAGTCTTAACTATGGGCATGACATGATGCATAAACATGTACATTAAAGTGCTTTTATTTAGAATGTCTTAGGAGGTGGCCATGAGTAAAGCAATCCAAATGGCTTTAAAATGCATTTTTAAAAACAGTAATTGTGAATACTGATGATGTTAAAGCACTTTAAGCCTTTTAAAGCTCTTTAACTGCCCTGATGTGAATGACGAGTTCTCCTCTCAGTTTTGCTAGTCACACCACCATTATTTTCCTGTAGTTATTATCAAAAGCTCTGTAACACTGGATTCTTTCCAGCTAATAGGAAGAATCCTGTAACCTGGACCTCTTTCCTTTAAAGAATAATTCAACACGGAATTTTCATCTTATGATAGACTTCAAAGTGGTTCCATTTTATTTCTTGCAGCACTAATGCACATTTGAATAAAATCCAACTGTTTATTCCTAACATCCATTTATTGTGTTACTTCCAGTGTTCTCTCTTTAATAGCTTCTGTTCATTCATATCTATACTTTCTTCTAAGTTCACTCTCCTGAGAGCTATATGACCAATTAAACCATTATATATGCTGTACAGTCTAATCTGATGTGATCTTATTAAGAATTGATTCCATGGAGTCCAGTAGACTTTTTCATAAGAAGGAGTGCATGTGGTAGTCTAAAAAGTTTTAAGAGAGGTTACTTCCAGTGGTAGCAACTTTTCTAGCATGGGTAAGTACAGGCATACTTGTATATTGTGGTGCTGATTGAAATGTTCTCCAGGCAAGGATATGCAGTACAAAACAGGATATTGCTTTCTTCTTGCACTATAGCTATGACCAGTGTTCCCTCTAAGCTGAGTTAGTGTGAGCTAGCTCATAGCTTTTCAGCTTCCAGCTCACAGATTTTTGCCTGAGCTCAGGAAGGATGGCTCCAGAGCAAACTAATTTATGCAGTAGAGAAATTGCCCGTTCACAACTTCAATGCCAGTAGCTCACAAAGTAGAATTCTTGCTCACAGGACTCCACAGCTTAGAGGGAACATTGGCTATCACTCACAACAGATTTTCTTGTGCGAATGACAAGATATTCCATGAGAACACAGTATCCAACAGTGTGCAGATACAACTGACATTCCCTTAAAATACACACAGGGTGACTTACACACACACACACACACACACACACACACACACACACACACTAGGAGTAAGGCCCATTGTGGGAAGATATACAATGAGTTTTAGAAGGAAGCTCCAGATGAGTGTCCCGGCTGTGGCTGGTGGGGCGGCAGAGGGAAGGGGAAAATAGAGGGAGGCAAGCCATGTTTATTTCCTTCTGCTTAGCTATAAGGCAGGGCTGTCTCAAGTCATTTTGCTGCCCCAAGTCGGTAGTATGGGAGGACAGCCTCATCGTAACAGGTATGGTTCCCTCCACCCCTGACTTATGTTGATTTGGGGTTATGCAGTGGCAGCTAAGGTAGAAAAGCACCTTCTCCTATGCCATGTCTTCTGGGTTCCAAGGGTCTGGAAATTGGTTCTATAGCCAGTTATAGGGTTGCCAACTCTGGGGTGGGAAATACCTTTAGGTTTGAGGGGTACAGCCTGGGGAGGGCAGGGTTTGGGGTGCGGAGGGACCTCAGCAGGGTATAATTCCATAGAGTCCATTGCCCAAAGCAGCCATTTTCTCCAGGAGAACTGATCTTGGAGATCTCCAAGTGCTGCCTGGAGGCTGGCAATACTAAGGGGAGGGCCAGACCTGTAGATTTGAGGGGTAGAGCCTGGGGAGGGCAGAGTTTGGGGTGCAGAGGGACTTCTGCAGGGTACAATGCCATAGAGTCCACTGCCCAAAGCAGCCATTGTAATAGCTGGGAAATTTTCTGTAGGGGAAATGATGTGCTGTGGCTGGGGAACATGGCAACTCCCGTGACCATTTAAGGGAAGATTGGGATATGTATTTTGGCAACTCCAGTGACCATTTAAGGGGAAATTGGGATATGTATTTTACCTCAGGACACATTCAATGACTCCCAACAGCAGCAACAATCTGTTTAGAATGTTAGAGGCAAAGGCCAATCAGGCTGCATATGCAAATGACCTCTGTGTTCCAACTGGCTATTTGGGGAAGAGGAACAGCAAACTGTTTAGAATATTGAAGGCTAGACAGGCAACACAGCCAGTGGATAGGGGCAGCATCTGAGTGACAGATCAGGGAGCTAACTGATTTGGGAGTGTGTGGAATGTTCAGGAGAGTGCCACTACCAAAACAGAATTATTATATATAGAGAGAGACACACACACACACACCTCTGTATTTGAAAAGCTACGGTGTCAGGCATATAGGATGTGTGTCCCATCTGACATAGGCAGGTAGGCAAATTAATCTATTATCTGTCATATAGTATCAATGAGGGTGCCTTTCCTTAAAATCTTCCCTGTTTAACCACCCACTACCCCCAGTTCTTCACCTCATTAAGTTATGAATCCTTCCAGTCACTCCTGACCAGGTAAGTTTTTGATATCAAAGAAAGGGCATGAGTGATTCCTTCCAGTTCTAAACATCCCCAGGCTTGGAATGCTGTGATGGCAAGCCAAGGCTTTCCTAGCCTTCCTAATCAGCACCTCATCCACTTCCTCGACACAATGACCAAAACGTATGAGATCCTTCAACAGATTTACAAATATTTCAGTAGGTCTCTGGTGAAGCCCCTTAGAACAAGGACCAAAATGTGATCTGGAGATAAAACATGATAATATGGACCACAGCTGGCTTAGTGAGGTGGAGGGTGAAAGACCCAAGAAACTAAACTGCAATTCAAAAGTAAATGGCAGGGCAGGAAAGATGATGTGGCTTTGTGTCAAATCAGTTTGTGTCAGGGTTTTTCCAGATGAGTTATTTCATCAGTTGTGTGCCCATACTGCGTCTTTTTTCCCTTTGCTTTTCTGCATTTGTTTTGCTCCCTCTACTGGTAGCCTCAATCTTTCATAGGTGTTTTTCTGGTTTATTTATGACCACTTTTAAAGTGCTTGTAAATAAACCAGAGGACCACCTATGAAAGATCAAAGGGACCATTAGAAAGAGGAAAACAAGTACAGAAAATGAAAAAAAATGCAGTATGGGCACACAACCGATGAAAAAGCCAGCTATCAGGAGCATGCACACAAAGTAGCTGCTTTGACACCTTTGGCTGGTTCTTAAGATGGTAAGGTGAAACTGGCCAAACCTTAGTAATCAAGCCAGATAGAGTCCCAGATTTATGTAATCCATGATTGCTGGTTCACAGATTACATTTGTCAACAAAAGGGTATATCTGAGAAATGTCAGGATTAGTTTCATGGGGATTTTTTTTTTTAAACATCTCAGCAACATCATTCTGGTGGAAGGATTAAACAGAAAACAAAGTAAATATTTCATTTAGTAACTCATACCTAGAAAATTTGCAACTGAATATGTAAACACTGTCTTTAAGATAATGTGAGGTGATATATGAAAGCTCTGTCTCTGGCCTTTTATCTTTGTTTGCTTTTTCATACTTGTTGAAAATCAAAGTAATCCAGGATTGAACCTGCATGCATGAACTGCCCATACAGTCATACTCTTTTATGACTCTTGCTCATATTTCAGCAACACTGGCTAAAAGTGATATCGTGTCCACAAAGCACATTGGTCAGGACTCAGGAGTGTGTGTTAGGATTTCAATAATGGTGTGTACTCTCAGCTATAGATGTTCCAGCTGCCTTGAAGACTCTCTACTTAATAAACAGTGATTTTACAAATTAAGCTGGTGCTAGGGATAAAATTAAACCCAGTCAGCTGACATTTTTCAAAAACAGGCCAACACTCTTGTGGAATAAAAACATAATGACAAACTGTTGCTGCACAGCTTAATGGCAGTGCCTGCTAATAAATGAACTTGGTATGACCCTATTGAATTCCCAGCGTAATAC
Organism: Gekko japonicus; assembly: GCF_001447785.1. Classification (NCBI taxonomy): domain Eukaryota; kingdom Metazoa; phylum Chordata; class Lepidosauria; order Squamata; family Gekkonidae; genus Gekko; species Gekko japonicus. The sequence continues at coordinate 374,077 of NW_015167577.1, read as the reverse complement.
TGCAGGCTTACATAAAAGTAAGTGGGTGGGATTTACGGATGGGTTAAAGGCTTACTTTCCAGACTGTGCCATTTTAAATTGCAAACCCTGGGACCAGGAGGTTATTTTTGCTTCTCTCAGATCTGCAGTAATAATAATAGAATTGTTATGCTTCCTCCCATCATGGCCATTGCTGCAGTAAATGCTGGGAAAAGTCAAAAGAAGTTAAATAGTGCGAAGAGGGTGATTTCCAGCTTGGGGTTAGCAACGATTAGACTTAAATGAGCCTGTTTTGTAGTCATCAATTCTGGCATAAATTTGCCATAAAGAGCCTAGTTCTCCAAGGATGTTGGAGTTAACTTGAGCACTCACCTCAGCCCATCTTGAGAAGGATCTGAAAGTTTTATCATTTTACCTGCACTTAAGGGATGGCTAAATTAATATGTGTCATGGAGGTTTAAATGAAGGCAATTACTCATCAAAGACTTAATCACTTAATATTATTTGAAGGCTCTGGACTCCACTTGTGACTCCTTGAGAAAGCCATGGATAGATCTCTAAAATCATAGGAGGCTGTAGAGATAAAGCAAGCTGTAAAACCTTGAGTAACAAAATAAACACGTAAAGTCACAAAGCTCCAGAATAATAACCTGCTGACATTTCACTATTATATATGTACTTAAAGTAGGTTGTCAGTCTGTTTTTTCTAGTATTCTATGTCATTTTAAAGAACTTCTTTAATTTTCATACATTCATATTCCTTTAACTGCTATTTTCTTGGTTCTCTGAAATCCTATCTCTTTCATGAAAATGGTATCACAGTAGGTTGTTGAAGGTTTTCACAGCTGGAGTTCATTAGTTGCTGTAGATTTTCCAGGTTGTATGGCTGTGGTCTTGGCATTGTAGAACCTGATGTTTTGCCAGTAACTGTGACTGGCATCCTCAGAGGTATAACACAGAAAGATGGAGTACTCTCTGTGTCAAGGTGAGAAGAAAATGGTAGGCAGATAATTTATATCTACTCCAGAAGGTTGGGCTGAGTCACTATCTTGTAGGAGTTCCCCAGCTATGAACATGCTAATGGAGGAGCTTTCCTGAGGAGGTTCTATTGTATATGGATTGTTTCCTGAGGAGGTTTCCTGTTTCCTGAGGAGGTTCTTTTGTATGTGGATTGGCTGTTGAAATTCTAATTTTGACTTCCGGTTTTTGGCGACTTACAGGTGAGTGCACTCCATCACAGCTCTGATGTGAGTGGCCCGCAAACATGCTGATGGGGAGGGGTCTGAGTTGATCTTGGACCCCTGTGACCCCTTGCAGGGGGGGCGCAGCCTGGGGCGTGTGAGGTGCCTCTCCCGAGGCGGAAGCTAAGGGATCGAGGCTCCTTTTTGCCCCGATAGGTCCTTGCAGCACGGAGACAGCAATGGCACCTAGAGGCATACACCGGTTCGAGCGGTCTTGATTGCCCACTGCAAGGATACAGCTAGGGACCTATACAGTCATCAGCACTCTTTTCATGTCTGGGTTCAACCTGAACAAGGGAATCTTATATATGGATCGCTTTTGTTACATCAGAGAGATATTAATATGGCACAAGGTGGTATTTCTTCATCTATAATATTTATATACTGCTTATCAATATTCTCAAAACAGTGTACCTTACTGATATGCACAATTATAATTTTATTTTCATTTTGGTTTGTTTTACTTTTACAAATGTTTATTTTTGCAATTTCATGTATTCAGTTTCTTCATTATATCCAGTTTTAACTTCCATTGTTTTCAATGGCAAGCATTTCTGTCTGTAACTTGCCTCCCACTCATTTGGGATGAAATCCTCAGGAAATGTGTCTTTCACCCAAGGATCTACTATGTTAAATTTCAGACAGAAAAGAGAGAACATCCCTGTTTTATCTCAGTATATGTTTTCTTACCTCACTGTGAAGTGAGGTGCTAAGAGTAGGGTTTAGTGGCCCTTGCCTGCACAATTTGTTTTTGTTTTAAAATAGCCCCCCTCCAACTCTCACTTCCTTTTCACACAAGAATGTTAATATATGAGGATCCCTCCACCACATCTAGTTTGACCCTTAGTTGTAAAGATATTATTTCAGTCTTAGTTTTATTATTATTATAATTCTTTAATCCCAGTGGGAGCTAGTAGAAGCTGTGTTGAGGGGTGATTTTTCTATGGGAAATTGCTTGAGTGCAACAAGATCAATCTCTCTGAAACACTCATGCACAACACCCACCCACTGTTGCTTTTTTTCTGGCAGAAGTTGAGAGAATTCTGATCCTCTTCACAAATATTTCACATTTTGTCTCATTTGGTCCTAAGACTTCTACCTCTGACATCTAGATGGGAGAAGTGTAGTATTTTCTGTACTCCTTCCTAATCTTCAGAGTAGCCTTTATCTCAGCTTGTGAAAGCAAGTGTAGCACCATAAATAACAGAACATCAAACAGGAATCTCTGTGCTTATATAGAATCAAATCAAAGCCTTCCCATAACTGGTGAGCCACCAATATGATTACTGGAAGCAGAGATGGCATCAGCAGTTGGCAAGGTGGGGCAGAAGCCAAGGCCTGAGGCTTTCCAGAATTCCACTCATAGGTTTAAATTTAATGTCTCTGCTGCAAAATAATTGTATTTCTTTTATAAACCAATAGTCCGGTGGCACCTTAAAGACTAACAACAGCCATTTGCCACTGCAAGCTTCACTAAGAACCCCCAGCTGCAGTAAAGGGAAATGATTTCGGATTTCAGTTTGCTATAAAAGCAAGAGGTAATAAAACAATTAATCTCTATAGCAACAATTCCTCCCAAAGTCTCTAAAGATTTTCCTTTAATTGTAGAAAGAAGTGGTTAACAGCCATATGGGTCCCAAAGTGAAATTCCAAGAATCTGAACAGAACCCACAGAATACCCTTCATTAGTAAAGGTAAAGGCTTCCCTTGTTCAAAAGCCAGTCAAATCCGACTCCTTCATTAGGACCAACCAAATGACACATAAGAATGTGTATGAAAGTTACATTAAAATGTTTAAAAAGGGAAAGGAAAATTCCTCAGGACATGATGGTGAGTCCTGGTCTGCTTATGCTGCTTCAAATAATGGTCACTTCAGTTAGACTGAGATCTTTTGGATTAAAGGCAACAAAACTATAAACTCCACAGGCATTAACAAATTCCAGCAATTGTCTCTAAATCTCATCTCCTAAGTGTCAAGGCTCATAGGGCTGCAGACTTACAGGATTGTGTGTGTTTTAAAGAATACTGTAGGCCTTATAGCTCAGAGTTCAAATTCAGCATGTTTTTCTTTACATACTGTCCATTCTAGAAATATAGTATAGTGGCCTTTTGTTTGAAAGTTTTCTGTTTGATTAGAAGATATTTGTTAATTTTAGATTAGGCACGTCACTTTATGGGTTAGATCCAAACTAAACTGGCAATTTCCACAGATTCCCCTTTCCTGCTGCAGATCCACCCACACACTTGTCATTCTTCCTCTGCCCCACCTATACAAAATTCAATGTGCCTTTTTGGCGGGTTGGGGGAGCACTTACTGATGTGTGCCAGCTGTGGGGAACTGAATAGGACTTAAGAGCTTCCTTGCAGGCAGGGCAGAGAACTATGATGCCTCCATAAGGATGCAAGGCTCTGTTGTATAATAGGTACAGCTGGGAATGGTAATATCAAGAAAGACTAGGCATGCATGGGAGTTTGTTTTATTCCTTTCATTTTTGTTATTAATTCCAAAAGAGACTGTTTTGTTATTGGGTTGTTTCATATGGTTTTGTTCTATTATTGTTTCATTCATTTTTATAATTCTATTTCATTCATAATTCATAATTCTATTTCATTGACCCCCCCCCCCCCCCGCTTCTTGGGTCTGTACCTTCAAGTTTTTCCATCCAAATTGGCCGAATGAGAGAGGAATTTGGTGGGTAGCTGTGTTGGTCTGAAGCAGCAGGACATTGAGTCCAGTGGCACCTTGAAGACCAACAAAGTTTTATTCAAGGTGAGCTTTTGTGTGCACAAAATTTCTATTGCCATTTCATTGTGCCTGAAGAAGTACATGAAAGCTCACCTTTAATAAAACTTTGTTGGTCTTCAAGGTGCCACTGGATTCAAACTTTGTTCTGAGAGGGATTGTAACATTCCCCTGTGGCATATACAGTTCCATATTTCAGACAGATAGAATGAAGGGGTCACTCATTTTGAGGCAATGCAATTACCCATATTTAACATTAAAGTCTATGGGAGAATTGATACACAGTAACACAAATAGTAGTATGTTGTGATGGAATTTGGCACTGCAGCCACTTTGAAGAACAGTAGCATAAGGAATAGGCAGACTGAAAAGGCAAGAGCATTTGCTAACAAAAGGAAGGCAAGGCTTGTGGGCTGGCAGCAGGAGGACCTTAAGATAGATTTACTTGGACAAAGGATAAGGTTTGGAGAGGACCAAGAAAGCAGAGGAGCACAGCCTGCAAGGGTAAGTTTGGCATAGCAGGGCAGGCATTGGGAAGAGAGAGAAAAGTCGACTTCCACCCCATATCCTTCAGGATTGGAATACCTCACACAATCAAGAAAGTCTCTTGTCTCCCACCTCTCCCTGAGTAACAGCCGGTGTCAGGCCAGGAGACGTGTGCTTTGTCTTCTCTCCTGGAGCTCCATTCTTAGTCTGGAAGGTGCTGGTGGCTCTGCATCAGCTGTCAACTGCACTTCATCTTATTGCTTGCCGGCTTCTGCTGCTTCAGAGCTGGCTACACAGGACTCCTCTTCTCCTGAGGAGTCCTTCCCTCCTGACTAACGCATGACAGCCAGCCACTACAGAGGATTGCAAATGGGCAAGGAAGCTCCTTCTCACCTCCATCTCTGTAGCTGCCAACTTAGCTTCCTTTTAAAACTTTCTCCCAGCTTCTAATTGGGCAGACTGCATGGAGAAGAAGAAGAGGAATTGGGGAAGGAAAGCAAAGAATCCTCCTTGTCCCCCTGCCTTCAGTGCTGCTTCTCCCTTAAGACTGATGGATTAGAAGCTGGGAGAATGTTTTAAAAGTTTTTAGATTTTTTGCAAACCTGGGTTTTCCGCCAATCTGCAGATTTGTCCACTCTTGAGTAATGGATATACAGATTATTTCTCAGTTGCAAATGTCTTGTGAATCTAAGTTATGGTTGAGAACGGGAGTGATTAGGGAACAAAAGATTCTTCCCCCCCCTGTTTATTTACTATCTATTCCCCCCCCATCCAGCTGCATTGTTATATTAATGAATTAATGGGGCATTTTCTGATGGAATAGTTAATCTTGGAATATACATCTCTACTTTACACAGTATTGGACAAAAATTACAGCATCCTAAATTATCTCGAACATTCTTTTCTCATCCTTAAACAGGATATTCCTTGATGCTTATAGGCTAATCAGACAGATGGATTCAGCAGGTTCTGGTTCTCAGAACACTTGGGTTCTGGTGGCTATTGCATTCCAGGGCAAATCACTGATTAATGAAATCGGTTCCCAGCTCTCTTGCTGGTATAGCATCTGTTGCTGTCTTATGGGATCCACAACAATCATGGATGAAATCACCCACCCTAGAAGTGTACTGCTGAACACCAGATTTCAATAACCCCAAATGGTAGCAAGTAAAAGGAACTGGCTTCTCTTCATGTGGCCTGGTATCATAAATTGTCTAAGACAGTTGCACTGGCAATCAAAATGCACTAAGGTTTAAATGTATCTGTGCCAGTAAAGGGAAGCAGCATTCTGCACATACACCCCTAGCTAGAACAACATACGGATATTGAGCACAAGTTTCCAGAGTCCCAGTGGTGCTACTCTGGTCAGCAAAATTGCTGACTAGTGGTTCTGAAAGCTGAGAAGCAGTAGCTGTCTAGCTTTTGTCACTGAGTGAGCTTAAATCAAGATTTGCAAGAGTACAGTCAGAACCAAATCTTTACTTATGTCTGGCCTGCCTTGTTGGGCACCAGAAGTCTCAGGAATGTTGCCATTGGGAAACTGAGGAGACTCATTGGTGAAGCCACTGAATGGCTTTTTAAAGGCGAGGGAATCCAATGACTCTGCAGTTTTGGAGACATAAGCCAATACTGGGCCATAAAATACATTATAGAATTTTCAGAATTGAAGAAGGGATATTAAACTGTCATGTATTTTAATGCATCATCACAATGCTGAGATACAGATCATTTTCTTAAATTCAGAGTGTCATTTTTATGAATTCTGTAGTGTTTTAAATGTCTGGTTCATTGTATTTCATGTGCCTGAGTATATTTAGATGCTTTTGATGGATTAATAAAGCTTTCACTTATTTCACTCTAGTCTCTTCCCCCCTCCCCCCCCCTCAAGTCCCAAGTGACACTGCGGAAGTTAATCTACCACAGCAATAATCCCTGTCACTTGCAAGGTTCCTTGACTGAGCAGCTGGCCTAAGGAGACCTAGTCCCCAGGTGCCTCATCTGCTTCTTCAGATCATAGCAGCTAAAACCCCATCTGCAGTGCAGAATCCCACCTTTTCTGTGATTTTGGAGAATCTTCCTAAGGCAAAGTTGTTGGCAAAAAAAAAAATCTTTAAAGCTCCATTTATTGTTTTAAAATGTATGTTCAACAAGCTGTAAAAAAGACCCAAGGTATTCATTTAGATTCTGGTCAGAACTTAATAAAATCCTTCTTACCTTTATGAAACTGAGTGTGCTCAGACTGGAAATTTACAACACATTTGTCAGTCTAAGGAAAATTATAAGTGGCCTCAAAAAGTTCCAGTGACCTTGAGGGGTGGAATGAAGAGTTGATGAATGTTTTCATATTTTCCACACTCCCAGCTTGTTTTCTTCACGTTATCCAAAATTAGGGTTAGTTTACATTAGTAATGATATGCAACTGCATTTGGGAGAGCTACAAATTCTTTCATCCGCCCATTAAACCCTCATTTTCAGTACCCTTTGATGCCTCATTGTCAAACAATACAAAAGTGCTCACTATGGGTTAGTGCCATAGAAAAGCGGAAACAAGACCCCCCCCCCCTGTTGAAACAAGCTGTGCCTTACACAACCCCATTGCAAAATAGTTTCAGAAAAGGATGTGCATCTGAATGTGGATATAGAGTATCTGCTCTTAGTTACTATCAGTGGGATGCAGTAGTAACAATAGGTTCTTAGATGCCACCAAGGGCAGGGGATTCCCCTGCTTTGTAGCCCTTCCCCTTGGAGCCATTCAGCTAGTGAGAGGGGGGACTTACCAGGAGCAAACTGAGGCCTAGTCCTCTGTTGTTGGCAATGTGGGGACACTGATATTTGTACAGAAACTCTATGGTAAAACCGGCTTCTGGAAGCCAGTTTGGTGTAGTGGTTAAGAGTAGCGGACTCTAATCTGGAGAACTAAGTTTGATTCCCCTCTCCTCCACATGCAGCCAGTTGGGTGACCTTGGGTCAGTTACAATTCTCTCAGAGCTATTCTCTCAAAAACAGCTCTCTCAGAGCTCTCTTAGTCCCACCTACCTCACAGGGTGTCTGTTGTGGGGAGAGGAAGGGAAGGAGATTCTAAACTGCTTGGAGACTCCGAGTGAAAGGTGGGGTATACATCCAATTCTTCTTCTTCTTCCCCCTCTTCCTCTTCTTCTTTTTCTTCCACAGAGTTTTGCCCTAATACCAGAGTGTTCCCACATCACCAGTGATGTGATGACATCACTTTCAGTGAGTGCCAGAAGTGATGTCAACACATCACCAGCAACAGAGGTCTAGGCCTCAATATGCTGCCACTAAATTAGGGTTATCAGATTTTACCTGGCCACCAATGGGGGGGGGGGGTTCAGTCCTCATCTTGGAGTTCTTTGGCATGAGCAGTTTGTGCATGTGCTGCAATGACATCGCCCAGAAGTGATGTCATCATGCAGGGCATGTTGTGGGAGATGCTACATCATTTAGGAAAAACTCTGTTTTTTCTTTAAACAATTTACTGTCAGTCCCCCCACACACACACAATGTACCTTGCACAGTTATGTGATCTCCAGGTGATGTCATTGTGCTGGGCACATTGCCGTGAACAGGGCACTTTGGGGGTGGGGTTCCCCCCACGGGCCGGATTGCGGCTGGCGGATCTGGGGGCCTGAATAGCATCCCTACACTAAGTCCCCCACCCCCAGTGGTTGCCAGGGGGTACCTAGCAACCCTAAGTATCAACAGCTTAAAGGCTGTGTAGAAGACTTTACATATCACCCATACCTACTTCTAACTGGTAGTATCATCGAGAATTCTGAGAAGTGGAAAACCACCAAGGCCTTTTGCTCAGTGAGGCATACAGAAATCCTGGAGCAAGGAAAACTCCTGCTCAATGAAGGAAAGCAAAACATAAAGCATGATGACAGTTTGAGAATTAAGATATTTTCAGGTGTTTAATAGTTGTCCAGTTTTGCTCAATATATCAGTTTAAGAACTCTCTATTGTAAGGCAGTGAGATATTGTAAATAAAATAATACATAATACAGCTAGGGGCACATAGCAAAAATGCACTGTAACTGTATACTTTAATACACATTAATACAACAATGTTAATGATCAACAAGTGTAACTGTAGTCTCTAAGACACTATAACTATTGAGGTGAAGAGAGTTGATAAGAAGAAATTTTCCTCCCTCTCCCAAAACACTAGAACTTGAGGGCATCTAATGAAGCTGATGGGCAATAGGTTCTGAACAGACAAAAGGAAATACTTCTTTATACAGCCACTTTACACAGTGATTAAAATGCAGAATTCATTGCCAGATGATGTAGTGATGGCCAAGGAAATGAACAGCTTTAAAGGGGGATTAGATAGATTAATGGAGGATGTCTATCAATGGCTACTAGCCATGGTGACAGAGGGTAACCTCCACATTCAGAGGCACTACTCCTCAGAATCCTAGAGTCAGGAGGCAACATCAAGGGAAGGCCTTGGCCTCTATGCCCCATTGTTGGCCCTCCAGAAGTACCGGTCGGCCACTGTGTGAGACAGGACACTGGACTAGATGGACCATTGGTTTGATCCAGCAGGGCTCTTCTAATGGTCTTATGAGAAAGTGAAAATTTACAGTACCTGTGAAAAATATAATTAGTGCCTATATTGGGAAAAGGCCATAGACTTGGGCTCAGTAGTAATTTCTATTATCAGAACTGATTTCATCAGCAAAGTGTGACTTTCTCACTCACTCCTCCCAATCCAATCCCCAGTCCCTCCAAGAACTGCTCTTGGGAACAGAAAATCCCCCAGGAATAGTTTAAGGGAATAGTTGAGCTCTGTGATGGGCGGGGTAATTGGCAAAAATTGCCCTTCCTTCCATCAGTGGTATTCCTTTACTGGATCCAATCTGTAAATTGATTGTGCATCAGCCTGACTGAACAAAAAAAAGTCCTTTAAATGTTAGGAAAATTCTATAAATGCAGTTATAGCACTGGCTTCATAAACAGTACATTATTATGCATGCAAGCTGTTTTCAGAATTAGCTGCACGTGTTTACATTAACACACACATAAATAGATTTAAAATTAAACAAAAAAGAATAAAAATATATCTTCATTAAGGTTAGTTTTACGGTTTAATTGATTTGGGAGAATGTTCATTACTGTTGCCTGTTCTGATTACCTAACTGACAATGCAAAAAAAAAATATCCATGGCAATCATGCTGTGTTAATAATCCATGTAAGAGACTTCAGTAAATTACTAGTAATTCTAGAGGGCCTTGGTGTTGCATATGGATTAGTCTAACTTTTTTTTTTTGTGGTAATTTTGACTCATGCTTTTGCAAAGTCTAATTGTTTAACAGCATATTAAGTTAATGTGTTTTTTTCATTTAAGATAAATGTAATGCTGCCTGAGTCATTTTTACATTACTCTGAGTTTTTCAAAGATTATTTCTTTACTTGCATAGCACTGTTGGACTTTTTTTGACATTGCCGCACACTAGCAGGCAAGGCAAAGTATTCACTATGGAGGAGACATCACCAGTTCTTATGTACATGATTGTCATTAGGGATGGGCACAAACCGACTCATGAACTAAAGTTTGTAATGAATTTTGGGTGGTTCGTGGTTCATGAAGTGAAGTTCATAGCAGGTCAACTGGCACAAACTTTCCACAAAATTTAATCTGTTCATGGAGGTTCGTGACAGTTTGTGAATGGAACATTTCCAGACAGACTGTGTCTACTCAGTCTAAATGTTTACCAAACTTTAAAGCAACGTAACTTGGAGGTCATGTAGAGGAGCATCCAGGTGAGGTTCTCTGTAACATTGATGTCTCTAGCTCGCACAGGATCCATTCTATATACTCCTGAACCTCATTTTGACAGGGAGTTAATGACAGGCAGTCATTTTGACAGGTGCAGCTTTCAGGAGGTTCACAAATGTATAGAATGGATTCTGTGCAAGCTAGAGACATCAATGTCGCAGGGACCTCACCTGAATGCTCTTCTACATGACTTCCAAGTTATGTTCCTGTGAAGTGTTAATGGGCACTTTAATCTTGTCCAATGTCCTTGTGAATTATTTTACATAGGATCAAGGACGAGATCGGTAAAAACAAGAATATTGGAGCATAAATCATGTATTAGAAATCAAATAACTGAAGCTCCTATGATGAACCATTTTCTGGAGAAGGAACATTCTACAAATGAATTACGTTTCTATGTAATCTTTTGTTACTCCTCACACCCTTACAATAGGGTTGATGTCCAAAAATTATTACTGAAGTAGGAAACCAACTGGATTCACAAGTTAAGAACAAGTATATTAAATGGATTAAATATGAATGTTGATTTTTCACCATATATATAAAATAGAACAATTGTTGTATGGACTTCTATAAATCATAGTTAATAGCCAATGGCATACTGCATGGCATACTGCACACTGTGTTAGCATGACACTGCTTCATTAAGATAGTGAAGATAAGCTATGAGTTTGTTGTTTAACAGGCAATGGTAGCAATGTGCAAAGCTGTTTGAAAATGATCAGAAAAGTTGCATATCTCTAATATAGGTGATCTATGACTTTAAACATGATAAAGTTTATAGCATAGATGTTTCCAATTAGAACAGCATGTTCCTTTAAAAACTGAGCAGTGATCACTTTGCCTAAGAATCCTTTTGCCATTTTGTAATGAAGCAGACAGTCGCCTTTACTTTTTGAAGAATTTATTCTGTGGAGACCGAATCAGTGTCAGGAAATAACGTATAAAAATATGGGGTAAGCTTACTATGGCCCCTGCCACACGGCAGGGAAAACACTGGGCAAAGCACGGCTTCTAAAAGCCGCACCAAAAAAGAGACACCGCGGCGGGATCCCATGATCCCCTGAGCAGCGGCGCCGTTGCTCCCCGGCACGATCAGATGCCAGGGAGGAAGAGACGAGTGGGAGGGGGAGGCTGCCGAACTGCGCATGCTCAAGCATGCGCAGTACGCCCGGGGGGCGGGGATGCGCCAGTGAAAAGACGCGTCGGCGATCCCACGGCTGGCAGTGATGCGGCCCTTCGGAAAGAACCACCTAGGTAGGTGGTTCTTTTTTGCTGCGGGTTTTGGCCGGGAGGGGCGGATTGGGAACGGGCTGGGAACGGGTGCAGCACAATTCCCAGATGTTGCTGTGGGATCGCACCCGTTTGCTGCGGCCCCAATCCGTCCCTCTCCCGGCCCAAACCGTCTAGTGTGAACAGGGCCTATAAATAGTATACAGATTACATAATGGATATTCCAAATGATGTATTCTGAATTCATTTTTGTTAACATTAATTTTATTTATAGTTCCATGTGACATTTTCACATTGTATGCCACTTTGAGGAACTTTGCGAGAATGAGCCCACACTGGTAGCATGTTTGGTCACTGGGAAGCTGGAGGATCTTTTCAGGAATCTGGAAGAAAAGAACAAAAATAATAAGAAACTTTAGCAACCTTTGTACTTACTTTTAGAGTGTTGTACTGACCCTTTAAGAACTGTATATCTTTGTAAGAATAATATTTGGAAAAATTACTAAATGTTAAATAACCACTATAAATATTTGGTATTTTATTCTTAACATGGTGGCATTCTTTTCTATACTAGATTACTATCTGGGGCAAAGTCATATACTGACAATTCTGAAAGAACTTCATTGGTAGTTCTTTTAAAGCCCTAAGTCTTGGACCAGGATACTCATAAGATAAAAGGTAAAGGTTTCCCTTGCTCGAAAGCTAGTCGAATCTGATTCTAGGGGCCAGTGCTCATCTCTGTTTCCAAGCTGAAGACCCAACATTGTCTGAAGACATTTCTGTGGTCATGTGGCTGGCATGACTAAACGCTGAGGTGCACGGAACACTGTTACCTTTCCACCAAAGTGGTACCTATTTATCTACTTGAAATTTGTTGCTTTCGAACTGCTAAGTTGGCAGGAGCTGGGGCCAGAGACGGGAGCTCACTCCGTCATGTGGCACTAAGGTCTCGAACTGCTGACCTACAGACCTTTTGGTCTGCAGCTCAGCATCTTAACCTCTGAGCCACTGCAGCCCCTAGGATACTCATAGTACAATCCAAAACAGAGTCATGTCCTTCTAAGTCTATTGATGCCAATTGGCTTAGAAGGGTATAACTCACTTTAGGACTGCAATGTCAATGGATCACCTTCTCCTATATGTTCCTGCCCAACTCCTATAGGAGGTTCATCTGTCATATAGTCTTGCCAGTTTTAGAGGATTTGGGGTGGGTGGGTTTAGTGACATCAGCACACAGCATATCAACTACATATTTTTGTAATATCACATCTATTATACCTATGGCTGAGGGCAGTTGCAACTGGCCATTAAATTTATGATTCAATGAACTGACATATTGAAAGCACTACTTTCGGCCTGAAAATAGCTGCCATGGGCAGTGTAAAAATAGATCTATGGCTGTTGTTAATCAGAGATAAGCAGCTTATAAGCATGAAACCGAATAAACATGATCTATGTTCTTAGAATTAAGATGAATATGCCAACAAAACTTTTATCAGAGTTGTTTTAAGCTTTCTGGAAGACTAGTGACTGTGGCTGTAAGGTACACAGAAAGCCTTGCTTTCCCTATATCATCAATACCTTGGCACATTTACAGTAGCTTTTATTTGGAACTCCATAGCAGTTTTACATCAGTCTAACTAATGCCATTGGCTTCAACTAATGACTTTGTAAATCAACCTGTATGACAAATAAAATGACGCTTTACTTTCCAAATAAACATTTTCTTTCTTTTTAAGTAAACACAGCAAATAAATAAATAAATAGTGATTTCTTCTGGTCTTTTCCCATCCCTTGCACAGATTCCATAATGTTTTGAGTCAATGTTAAAATGAAGATGATGAATAAAAAATAGTAAATGTCCTTAGTATTACCCATATAAAATTTCTGTGTGTGTCCTTATATGTTTATGTCATTGGTGATGCTCAGGGTATTCTGCATGGATTAATTAGTGTTACGGCCTTCTAGGGTTACCTGTCAGCAGCTAGCACCCAACAGAAGGCTGGGGAATGGGGACATGTGTCAATTGCATGATGTCATTTCTGGGCTGAACCCACAAGTGACATCATGCCACTCTAGGATTCAACAGAAAATCTATGGTTTTATCTGCAAGTGGGGGGTTGCCTGCCCCCTACACACTTCTAAGGCCATTGAAGCCACTGAAGCACTGTATATTACTTTCTAAAGTACTATTTGTCCTAGATATACTTAAGGGTTTGCTCTTCATACTATTTGACACACAGCAATTCTCATGATGGAGTATTTCTTCCATTAATAGGTAAAGATAATGGCATATTTTGGTGGTGTACAGTGCCAAAATGGAAAGGGGGCAATACTAGACAGATTTAGCTGACCCTTTGAGATCAGTCAATTTCTTTGATCGTGTAGTGATATATGTGACAGGGTGAGCTGCCATATATTTAAGATCATAAAATATTATCTTGAAACAAATTAATTTTGATTTATCACCTGCCAGATTAGCATCAGGTACTTAGCAGCACTGCAAGATAATTTTACACTTTGCAATCCCATTGTTTGCTATTAAATTCACTCTCACGGTTGCTCCGGAGTTTATACATGCTAGGTCCCTGCCAGCTTTTCCCTAGCATTATTCTATGAGGAATTTTTGATTTGATTTCCTCAAGCTATTATTCAGAAAGCCTTTTTCTATTATTTTGTTGACACTTTGGATTTTGAAAGGTTGCTTGCTGACAGATTGCTTGGAAACAGCAACGTCTAAATGCCGCAGAAAATGTCGACACTGACAGCAATAAGGAGCCATTTTATAACATGTTTTCATGTTAAGAGTGTCTGGTGTAGAGGGGGAGGGGAGATACAATTACTTGAAGTAAGTGTAGTACCAGTACTGTTGACCCCAGTATGGCACCATGGCATCATAAGCAATGTAGCAATGGTTATCAAATAAGAGTGATCAGACGAAGATAGGTAAAAGTACAATATTAGAGAGAATGGCTCATCATTGTGGAAAAAGGCCTCTTCACACAGGTCTTGTTGCTGTCACATTTTACTGATCTGGAAATCTTATTTTAACATGTACATGTCACTACCCTCTAGAAAATCAGCATTTCAAAGTGAGTATCCTCCCAGCCAAATGGACACATATGAACAATACCCTCTAGTGCTTGATAGCATGTTTCTCTCCCTGTAAATACAGTACCTTCTGATTTAAAAACTTTCTGCATGCATGATAGCTTAAGGCTAGAGATGCTCATCATTTTCCTTAGTGCTCCAGCTGTTTTTGTTGTCTTTTGATCAGTTATGGAGGTCACAGATAAATGACAGGAGTCAGTCTGTATGTACAACTTTCTTGGCTTCTTGGCCTCCTATATGGTAAAACTGCCTTCTGGGGCAAAAATTAAGGCTCAGAAATCTGTTCTTGGCATTAACCTGAGAGTTTGGGTTGGAAGGTCAGGTCAACAGAATACACTTTGAGAGCAAGAGGTCAAAGGATCAGGATCACCTTTTAGGGAGAAAGGAAGGGCTAGAAACTAAGGCTGCCCTAAAACTTGTGTTGAGGTCTCTGAATCAAGAGAAGAACTCAGGGGCTGTCAAATTTGATTGCAATTAAGAAATCAACTTCAAAATGAGAGCAAGCATGATGTTTAGAATTCATGTGCATTAGGGTTGTACCTAGTTGGTGCAGTTTATTGCCCGTATGATGCTTTCTATACAATTTTGTAATCTAGTAGTCCCCCTCCCACAGTCCCCATAGTTGAGGTAAGAAAACTGATAGTGGGGAATGGTTGCCTCAAATAGATGGAAACTTATGGCCCTGGTATCATTTTTGCTGGTTCTAGTTCTTTCTCAAGCAATGCATGGGGAGACAACCATTATCTAGTTAGTGTAGTCTTCGTCACTTGTGATCAGAAGTAGCCCTCCAACACTGGTGCCCAGCAGGGTAATGACATCATGTTCACTCTAAACACCCAGACAGTTTCCACTTCTGCCTATGATTTTGGTGGAATAGCTTTGCAGATATTTCTAAAAATTGAAATTCAAGGAAAACTTGAGGGCAAGTGAAATCGAGGCTTTGTATGCTTTGCCAGAATACCTTGTGAGTAGGCAGGAAAAGGATGGGTAGTGGATTTGCCATGACACAGCCAATGCTCCCTCTAAGCTGTGGAGTCTTGTGAGCAAAAATTCTACTTTGTGAGCTCCTGGCATTAAAGCTGTGAGCGAGCAATTTGGCTACTGCACACATTAGTTTGCTCTGGAGCCATCCTTCCTCAGCTAAGACAGAAATGTGTGAGCTGGAAGCTAAAAAACTGTAAACTAGCTCACACTAACTCGGCTTAGAGGGAACACTGGTCACAGTGCCAGACAAAAGAGACAGGGTGCAGACTTCTGTTCATTAGTGTGATAGAAACAGTAGAACCTTAAGAGACTTCAAGATTGTCACCTAGAGTGTCTGGGATCTTAGACCTCTGGAGTTTATGTTAGAATAACACATTTATTTAATTCCACACTGGGCCATCCTGCCAGACTTAGTACATTTTGTACAAGGGACAAGCCACTTTTGGCCAGACCACATATTTGTTATGGAAGTCATAATCATTAACAACTGCTTAGTAGGGTGGGACTATCATTTTAGTGATTTTCTAATTGGTAAGATTAGCCTATGACATCAGAGATGGAGATTTCCATAGGAATGGCTAAATCAACTCATCAGTCTTATAGAGGAGGCTGGCTTAGGTCAGATTCCATTGAACACAAATATCTGGACATTTGGGATTTTCCCTTCTCTTCAGTCTTCAGCAGAAACTGGGTCCAGATAAGTTTGGGTAGGGGTTAAAGACTCCTCCAACTTCTTTGCAAGGGACTCTGTACATGCTTTGAGGAAGCTGCTACAGCCTAGGTAACATGTACTTCTCTGAGTTAGAACAACTGTATTTGAAAGTCTGTATGCTGTTGTGCACATGTTCCCTTTTTTGTCCTTTTTTAAAAAATCTAACCACATTTCTCCCTTTTCTCTGTCACATTGATAATAAATATTTTTATAAAGACTTGGGGGGGGGCCTTTGTTTAGTACAATCTACTTATTTGGGATGATTCTGTTAATCTTTTCCCTATGTGCTCTATTGCATGGGTGTTACATAGTTTGTTATAAGCTATTATAAGCTGTTATTGTTGTAAAATAGTCAAAAGTGTTTAATACTCAGACTATTAATGGATCTTGCTCTATTGGAAAGAAGAGATTTTTTGCCTTTAAAAACCTTTATTTCTAAGGGTAAAAGGTATATGGGATTACTACAAATAAACATAACACTAACAGCTACATTTTCTAAGCTGCCTATAGTCAACACTAGCACACAGATAATGGAGAATCTCTCCTTCTTCTTGACCCCTAGAAAGGAAGTCACCTGAAACAAACAACCAATCTGTATCACAGTAGAAAGCTACTTTTCCCGGGCTAATTCTCCATTGGCTCAGTGCCAGGTATCCCTTCCAGGTCGGTCTAAACAATAGCAATACTAGGCAAACAAGTTAACCCTATAATGACTGAATTGTCAGACCTTGTAAACACATACATTGCCAACAGTTATAAGCTATTTGAGTGGTGGCAGCTGGTTACCAGGGGCCTTTGCAGGAAATCCTTGGTCAAAGGGAGTTTTTCAGCAAAAGGATTTTCTTGGTTCCTTCCATAACAATTAGTAATAACAATAATACTTAGCGTTTACAGTTTACAGTGTTTTCATATACATTAACTGGGTAATTCTTACAGAAATTCTGTAAATTACATCAGCATTACTATTCCCATACTGTTTGTTTTTTTGGATGGAGAAAATAAAGCTAAGAGAATCTGGCTTGCTTAAAGCACACAGGGCCAGGGGACTTTTGGGGCCAGAGCGTGCCGGAGCACTGCTCCGGCAGCCCAGGAGCTGGCACAAATGGCAGTGGCAGCAAGCCCCGCCCCCCAGCTCCCCATGCTGCGGCCCATCACTGGCCTCCCGGGGCCTGCACTGGAGCGCTGCAGCCCCAGGGAGGCCTGAGGAGGCCCATCGTCAGCGTCTCGGGGCCCACGCTGGAGCGCTGTGGCCCAAGGGAGGCCTGAAGAGGCCTGCTGGAGCGCTGCGGTATGTGAGCGACCTGTGTTAGGGATCTGCAGGGGTGGCGGGGGCTTGATGGGGGTGTACCCTCTTTCTTTTCCTCCTTTCCTTCTCTTCTCTCCTTTCCTTTTCTTTCTCTCTTTCCTTTTCTTCTTTCCTTCCTTTCTCTCTTTTCCTCTTTCTTTCCTTCTCCCTCTCTTTCTTTCCCACTTTGCCTCTGTAAGACACAGGCTTCGGGTTCTCTGCTAGAATACCCAGGTTCAGGCTCTACACTCCGATTTGGCAAATCAGGCAAAAATGCTTTTATTATCAAAAAACAACAAAGGCAACCTTAATTAACAATACTTCAAGGGAAAAAAAGAAAATTCCACGTCCTTCAGGGGGTTGCCAAAATACAAAGAGTAATTAAAATCAACTGGAACTTACAATGACTCCACAAGGTAGGAAAACATCCTGCTCACCAGACGTGCGCTATCTCCCCCCCCATTTTTGCTATTTTATCTTTATTAGGACCTGTTAAGACACTGCCCCTCCCTGTCTCCAGTGCAGCTGTCAATTAAGAGATCTCAGCTGTGCAGCTCTTGCAAAACTGAGTACCGGACAGTTCCTGTAAAGACTTGCAAGGTCGATCCTCCCCCTCCTGCCGTCCTTCAGTTCTACAGTGTTGCTGTGTTACAGACAAGTTGGTGTCTTCCTTACAGCCTCCCTTCGCTCTTTCTTTCCCTTCTTTCCTCCTCTCCTTTTCCTCTTATCTGCCTTGTTATTTAAAATTTTGTAAATTCTTGATATTAAAGTCTTTTTTTTATAGGGCTCAAACAGGATAGATTCAATGAACTTTAGTGCTTTCCTCCTTCTGCTCCCCCCCCTGCAGGCCGGCTGGGGAAGGGAAGGGGAGGCTTTTGAAAATGCCTCCCCCCTTTTGCTTCCCCTTCTGACATCACTTCCGGTGATGTCAGGGGGTGTGGCATATGCAAATGAGTTATGCAAATGAATTATGCTAATGAGCTCCTGCAGCTCTTTTTCTATGAAAGACCCCTGCACAGGGCTAAAATGATATTTGATCTGGAGACAATACAATCCACACTTCAAGATATGACCCTACAGCACTTTTCAGTAGCTAGTGGTTTTTGTAGCTGAAAAGAACCTTTAAATTTCGTGCCACTACTTTACACTTGTTTAGCCCCAGCAGTATAGTAGATGCAATGCAAAACCAAATGTGTAATGAATCAACACATCCAAGAGATAGGTGTTAAGGAAATTATCTCTCTTACAGGTAGAGGCTGCTAATTCAGGATCCCCAGTCTCTCAATTTCCAGATAAATCCCCCCACTCCCAGTTGCTATTTTCTCAATAGAGGGGAATAATGCAAGTTCATGGCCGCGGTCACACGGACCTCTTACCGTGCTAGTTTTCCCGCAATTCTTATATCCGCGACATTTTATATCACTTGGAGGTGGTCAGACGGTCCCTCTGTCTTCCGCTTCCCTCCCACGAAGTACTGTTCACACAGGCGGGGTTTTTGTTTTTTTAAAATAATTTGTGCTTGTCTCCCCATGCGCTCGGGCGTACATACAAACTAATACAAAGAACTTCGCCATCCTTTCTCCTACCCGCGGGCAGCAACCCCCCCAACCCAAGCACAGGAGCCGGGAGTGCCAGACCCTCCTTGGAGTGGGCGAGAGCTTGAGGAGGCGCGAACCCTCCGAGTCGCCTAACTTTTCGCTCCGCTTTGGGCGAGAGGCACTGCCCGGGCTTTGTCCCCTGCCCGGCGGCAGCTTCCTGGCCCGCCTCCTTCTCTCTCCCGTGGCACCTTGCGCTGATAAGAGAGGGAGAAGCAGCAGGCGAGGGAGCAGGTGTGTGTGTGTGCAGCCGCCGCCGCTGTGTGGAGAAGGGACCGGCCCGGGTGGGGAGGCGGTGTGGGTAGAACAAGGGAGAGCGAGCGAGAGTGGCTCTGGCTGGCCAGCACACACACCCAGGAGCAGCTTCGAACTCGCTCTCTCCCGAAGAAAGTTCCCGGCTCTGCCTGTGCTCGGCAGGTTTTTTTGCTCGTTTGACAGCTGGGCGCAGACGGCGCGGTCACGGCGGATTGCTGTCCACATACCAAAACCACGGATGCAAAGCGCGAGATATCGGGAAAACACCATTTCCAACGGGTGTTCAGAAAATGCGGATAAAAGAGCAGAAACCGCGGGACTAAGCCCGCTTCGGTGCGGGAGGCGGGTTTGCCTATATAGACAGGAACCTTTAATGCGCGAGGGATCAGCAGCGAATCCCGCAATAAACGTCTGTGTGACCAGACCCTATGTGTTTAATAAACTGGGTGAAGGAGAATGCATTTTTTAAACTGAATTGGAGCATTCTAGTGAGGGGATCAGCAGCGAATCCCGTGGTTAAGAGTGCTGGACTACTATCTGGGAGATCCAGGTTCAAATCCCTACTTGTGCCATGGAAACTCATTGGGTGACATTGGGCCAGTCACATTCTCTCAGCCTAGCCTACCTCAAAAGGCTGTTGTGGGCATAAAATGGAGGAAAGGAGAGTGATGTAAGATACTTTGGGTCCCCATTGGGGAGAAAGGCAGGGTACAAATTAACTAAATAAATAAACAAAATATAAAGTTAAACCCTGTCCCTGGTGTGTCTTACTTAAACATACTGCTGCCATCTTCCTCCAGCAGTGAAGACTTTTTTTGTTTTGTTGGCATTCCCTCAGTGATCCCTGCATTCCACCCAGTGTTTTACTCAATGTTATTATGTTCTTGTATGTACTTTAGTTCTGGGTTTAGTTTAGTTTCTTTTAATTATGTGTTTTTTGTTTTAATGGTTTTTAAGATGTGATTCCATTATGCAAGTTTTAATTTGTCAGCCCTCTTGGTGGCCCTTGTGAGGGCAGAAGGGTGGAGTATAAATCCTGTAAACACACACACATATTCTCCCTCTGATATCAGATGGATCCCAGGGAAGGGGGACATGATGAAATCAACTGAATGCAAAAAGACAAGAGAGGCACACTCTATTTCAGGAAAGGAAGAAAGCCTCACTCACACACAACCCTCCTGAGAAGTAAGAAAAATTTGGCTAGAAAGCTTAGATGGAATACACTAATAGAGGCAGCCAAGAAAAAGGATCACAGGCAATTCTGGAAAATAGTTGCAGGTGCTGAGAAAGTAGGTAATGCTAACAGGGAGTATATAATTCCTGCAAGAATTTGGGAAAATCATTATGAAGAATTATTCAAAGGAGAGAACTTATCCAATCTGGGATCCAGTGTCAATTGA
>NW_015167577.1:336076-352812 GCF_001447785.1 Gekko japonicus | reverse complement strand
AAAATTTAGTGCACAATGCCAAAAAGAGTTACTTACTGTAAATTACTCAAAGACAAAGATCATGCGTTTCCATAAAAAATACAAAGAAATGAAATGGTCAATGGACGGGGTGCCGGTAGAGCAAGTTAAAAACTTCAAATACTTGGGACTAACCTTTTCATTTAACGGAAAGGCCTCTAGACATCTCCAAAATGTAGCATGCTCAGCACAAAAGAGCGCAAATGCTATATTGCGCTTCTTTAGGAAAGAGGGAGCCCAGTATGTCCCGGCCGCTCTTAAACTATTCTTGAGCAAAGCTCTCCCACAAATGATATATGGAACACAAATATTTGCAGAGAGTAAATTTAAAGATCTAGAGTTAGTACAATCGAAATTTCTCAGAGCACTCTTCAACGCCCCAAAAGGTACTGCAAATTTGGGCTTAAGACAAGAAGCAGGTTTATCTACTGTTACATTGAATATTTGGATACAGAGGAGTAACTATTGGGTTAAGTCCCATCTGAATCCGGTGGGACTTATTTCTGATCTTTTGTCATCAACACCATATCCCCAATGGGCTCTTAGAGTAGTAGATAAATTGAAATCAATTGGGTTAGATCCTGAAAATTTGCTAGAGGGAGGGTTGCAGCACGCAAAGAACTTAATATATCAAAGATTTAAGGATATTGAAGCACAAAACGACTATGCAGCCCTGCCTTCCTATTATAAGAGACTAAAGCTGGGACCAAGTTTAAATGCCGCATCTTACCTTGGTCTCATAAAAACCCTAACTATAGATGGGCGTTTACTAGAGCACGGCTTGATGCGTTACCCTCAGCAGTACTTTATGGTAGATATACCCGGACTCCCATGCACCAGAGAATTTGCTCCTGTCTGTTAGAACAGGTGGAGTCGGCCTCCCATATATTACTTCATTGTCCTAAGTACGACGAAGAGAGACAGCAGTTGTTGATACCCCTTCTCTCACGTTTTAAACCCTTGGCTAATTATCTTACATATGCTGAGGAATGTTTGATGAAGTTTTTATTGGCCGATACTTATGATTCTGTCTCACGCAATGTTGCTAAATATTGTTATTTGGTAATTAAAACGCGTAGAATGTACTGTAACTTGAGCCATTAATGACCGAATTGACCGGTTTCATATTTTAGTATTTAAGGCTGCAAGGATTCTATGTCGTAGACTCGGTGTTGTACTATTTTGGTTTATTTTGCTGGTCTTATGACTGTTCTTAATAAATTTGATTTGATTTAACACTCACACACAACTGTGTGGAAAATAAGAATTTGAGTTGCTTCTAAAACATGGAAGACGATTCTGCCTGAAAATATCACAATTGTGTGGGAAACAAAAGAGGTTCTGCTAGAACAGTGTTTCTCACATTGCCCTCCTACCTGCACAAAGGCACACTGAAACATTGCCCTTCCCACAAGTTCTAATGCCTTGCCTTTGCAGTACAATTCACCTCCAGGACTCATGACAGCAGACTGCCCATTGGCTTAAACTGAAACATGGGAGCTAAACAAAGATGTATTTCCTCTTACATGTCCTTTTCCCACACATCCTTTATGTAGGAGTTCTGTTTTGTCTCTGTACCGTAATGAAGAGACTAACCCTTTCAGAGTAGCTTGATCTCTTCAGTCGTAATGGCTGAGGCGGGGTAATCCCCCCCTACTTTTGCTTTCATTATAAAAATCCTTTTAAACTCATTATCCTAAACAATGTCAAGAGATTTTTTTACTTCAGTAATTGCACCAACAGTAATAATTTCTAAGCCTTAAATAATGGCAGTAAAATTGGTTCCTAATGATACCTCATTTGTATTAAAGATGCTCTAGCAGCAACATTGTTTCAACTATTATTTTGTCTTATCTGCTATGCTGGATTTGGAGATACAAGTGTATGCACAGAAAATTACAAGTTATTCTGTTTTACTCACCAGTAGCACCATAATTCTAGAAGCCAAAGAGGATCTGTTCTTTTCTTTTGAAGGTTGTTTCTAAAGTTTAGCTACCTAGCATGGAAATTAATAGTATGTATTACATGGAGGGTCTTGAGACTCGAAATAGAATTAGAGCTTGGTCACAAAATAACCTTTTGAATCTCCTGTAAGTCCTAATGGGAGCACATATTATTTTTATACTTTTGATAAAGGAAAAGAGTTGTATCAATATAATGAAAGTGATCATTATGATTAAGAGCTAATATGTGCATACACTTGCTGAGGGGATTGGCACTTCTTTAGCAGATTTTTCAGCCTCAGGCCATATAATTTAGTATAACTCACCAAGTAAAATTATGTAGTTAGTTTTCCTGTGCCTAGCAGTGAACATAATCAACATGGACAACTGAAATATAAACTCTCTATGTAATTAGTGACTCACCAAATAAGTTGCATTAAATGATATGACTAGAAATGATTCAGTGAGAATTTTGCTGTTGGGAGAATGACACAAGCACTAAGCAGATTTACATCCTTCTAAGCCAAATGGAAGTCATGAGAATTTGGGGGTGTGGTGGTAATTATATCAGTACGCCCAAGACTAGACCTTCAACATGACTTACTAGGGCAGCAGCAGGTGGTCATGACCCCTGTTCCTATGCCTGCCCCAACAGCAAGAGGGCAGGTGTAGGAACACCATTGCTTGGTGAGGCAGTGCATAGCTCCTATACATCCCCTGGATCCTCACATACTACCAGTGGGAAAGCTGCATCTTATTTTCCCCTCTCTCACGATTTCCTCTTCCCCTTCCCGGAAAGCTCTTCATAGACTCTACCTTTTTCCTGCCTCCTTCTCTTCTTCCTACCCATGGTCAAAATTAATATTATCTTTCCCTTCCCCCATTTTCAATTTTCCCTCCTTCTCTACCCCTGGTAGCATCTCTATAGGGAAACGTCTGGCCGAGTTGGGCCGTGCTGCCCACCGAGTTGCCCAGTTGCATGGTGGGAATCTGCAAGGACTTGCATAAGGCTCCTTATTTCCCCCTGTATCCCCCTCCTCACACTACTTCCTCTACCCCTCCTCTTAGTAACCCCCATGGTCTCACCTTTCCCTGCTTCCTTCCCTTCTTCCTTTTTACCAACCAATTAACCTTTTATCTGTCCCTATTTTTCAGCAATATATTTTATTTATTTCCTTTATACCACAACATTCTCCACAAAGAGGGTTATATCATTCTCCTCTCTTCCATTTTATCCCAACAACAACCTTTAGAGGTAGATAAAGCTGAGTGTGTGAAACTGACCCAAGGCCACCCAGTGAGCTTCCATGGTGTGCTGGAGATCTGAACTGGTTTTCCCAGATCCTAGTCTGAAACTCTAACCACTATACCACACTAGCTTTCATACAATGGCTGCTGTTCAACAGTAGCAAGCAGACAAATCTGGGTGAGTTCTGCAAATCTGGAGGCAGCAAGTCACCCAGTGGTTGCTGCTGGCCCTGGCCCTGAAGAGTCCTCCCTCAAAGGCCAGAACAGCCCTGGAAAGGGCCCTGCCCCACCTGTCATTTACTGACTGAAACCAAGGCTTCAAGGGATGATACTGTAGTACTTGAATAGCAACATCCACAGAGGGCATTTGTTTGTTAAAGCTACAGGTGCTGCTTCTATTATTTTGAGGGTTTTTTTAATCCCCTCTAGTTTTTAAAATATTCAGTCAGCCTACTGTCTATCCCAGGCAAATTAATAGAAACTGCAATCAAAGATGGCATGTTCTAGGCACACAGAGGAACAAAATCTGCTGAGGGAAAATCAGCATGGCTTCTGAAAGGGAAGTCCTGCCTCACCAACCTTTTGGAGTTCTTTGAGAACGTGAACAAACATGTAGACAACGGTGACCTGGTAGACATTGTATACCTGGACTTTCAAAAGGCTTTTGACAAGGCACCTCACCAATGACTCCTGATTAACCTGGAAGTCATGGGATAAGAGGACGGTTTTTCTTATGCATTAAAACCTGGTTAAATGACAGAAAGCAAAGAGTAGGAATCAATGGACAGTTCTCACAATGAAGTAAGCAGTGGGGTCTCACAAGGATCAGTATTGGGACCAGCACTATTTAATTTATCCATAAATGATCTGGAACCAGGGGTGAGTAGTGTGGTAGCCAAGTTTGCAGATGACACACAATTATTCAGGCTGGTGAAAATCAAGGCTGGCTGTGAAGAGCTCCAAGAGGATCTCCACATACTGGGTGAGTGGGCCACAATGTGGCAAATGAAGTTAATTGTTGGTAAGTGTAAGATTATGCATATTGGGACAAAAAAAATCCCAACTTCAAGTATAGGCTAATGGGGTCTGAGCTTACTCAGACTGAGAGGGAAAAATATCTCAGGGTCGTAGTGGATGGCTCAATGAAAGTGTTGATTAAGTGCAGTTCAGAGGTGAAAAAGGCAAACTCTGTGTTAGAGATTATTAGGAAAGGGATTGAATATAAAATAGCCAATATTGTAATGTCCCTGTGTATCTATGGTGCAGCCTTATTTGGAATACTGTCACCGTATGTCAAAAAAGGACTTTGCAAAGCTGGAAAAAGTTACAGAGGAAAATCAAGATGATTAGGGGGGCTGAAGCACTTTCCCTAAGAGGAAAGGCTGAAGAATCTGGGACTTTTCAGTTTAGAAGAGACGACTAAGGGGGGACATGATAAGATGTTTATAAAATTATGCATGGGATGGAGAGAGTTTACAAGAAGAAATTTTTCTTTCTCTGCCAAAATACTATTACTTGAGGGCATCCAATGAAGCTGATAGGCAGTAGGTTCAGAACAGATGAAAGGAAATACTACTTCACTGCCAGAAGATGTAGTGATGGCCACAGGAATAAACAGCTTTAAAAGGGGATTAGATAGATTCATGGAGGAGAGGTCTACCAATGGCTACAAGCCATGGCGACAGAGGGGAACCTCCACATTCAGAGGCACAGAGCCAGAAGGCAACATCAGGGGAAGGCCTTAGTTTCTATGCCCTGTTGTTTGTCATCCAAAGCCACTGTGTGAGACAGGATGCTGGACTAGATGGACTATTAGTCTGATCCAGCAGGGCTTTTCTTATGTTTTTAGTATTTTCCCATAACCCTGGGGCTTTTCTCAGGCTTGTAGAAAGATCTGTCTTGTCTGTTCCTGGTTCCAGTCTCCATATTTAAGTATGCAAATATCAGGCCACATTGAAAATTATGTATATTGATGGTTGGGAATATTAGGACTTTTGTGATTTACACCTTGGTTATCTGAACTCTTAGTTGCTTAGCCAAATTTAATTGAGCTCCTTGATATAAGTTTAAACAATATTTATTATAACATGTGAGATGGGTTTAGGTACAGGAATTCCAGAGAGTGCGATGGTATCCTTTCCCTAAATTCAGGCTGTCCTCAACCAAAAGAAGATTAATCAACATGAAAGCATTACAATATCAAAATTATATAACATAGCCTGGTCAGTGCAGTGGAATATGTATGCTTGCTATTCATTGCAGTGGGATATATATGGTTACTATTTGCCCACCTCACAGTGGGTAAACACGTGCCCCCAAGAAATTGTTGAGGGGGATAAAATTGATAGAAAATTGTCTCTCTAGTAAGGTTCTATAATTTTTCTCATGTCTCTATAGTCTCTGGAGAACAAAAGGAAACCGGGCAAAGGCTAACAGAGTTTTGTCAAGAGAACACGCTGGTCATAGCAAACACCCTCTTCCAACAACCTAAGAGGCGACTCTACACATGGACATCACCAGATGGGCAATGTCAAAATCAGATTGATTATATAATTTGCAGTCAAAGATGGAGAAGCTCTATCCAGTCAGTAAAAACAAGACCAAGAGCTGACTGTGGCTCAGATCATGAGCTACTCATTGCAAAATTCAGGCTTAAACTGAAAAAAACCACTAGGCCATTCAGGTTTGACTTAGATCACATCCCTTATGAATATACAGTGGAGGTGAAGAATAGGTTTAAGGGACTAGATTTGATAGACAGAATGCCTGGAGAACTTTGGACGGAGGTTCGTGACATTGTACAGGAGGCAGCAATCAGCACCATCCCAAAGAAAAAGAAATGCAAGAAAGAGAAGTGGCTGTCTAATGAGGCTTTACAAATTGCTGAGGAAAGAAGGAAAGTGAAAGGCAAAGGTGAAAAGGAAAGATTTACCCAACTGAATGCAGATTTCCAGAGAACAGCAAGGAGAGATAAGAAGGCCTTCCTGAATTAACAATGCAAAGTAATAGAGGAAAACAATAGAATGGGAAGGACTATAGATCTCTTCAAGAAAATTGGAGAAATCAAGGGAAATGTTCCGTGCAAAGCTGGCCATGATAAAGGACAAAAACGGTAGGGGCCTACCAGAAACAGAGGAGATTAGGAAGAGGTGGCAAGAATACACAGAAGAACTATACAAGAAGAATCTCAATGCCCTTGATAACCACAACAGTGTGATCGCTGACCTTGAGCCACACGTCCTGGAGTGCAAAGTCAAATGGGCCTTAGAAAGCATTACTAACCACAAAGCTAGTGGAGGTGATGGTATTGCAGATGAGCTATTCAAAGTCCTAATTATGGAGCAAGCAAGAGAGTACCAGAAAAACATTTACTTCTACTTCATTGACTATGCTAAAGCCTTTGATTGTGTGGATTGTAACAAACTATGGCAGGTCCTTAAAGAGACGGAAGTACTGGACCACCTCACATGTCTCATGAGAAACCTGTATAAGGGTCAAGAAGCGACAGTTAGAACTAGACATGGAACAATTGATTGGCCACAACAAACTATGGCAGGTCCTTAAAGAGATGGGAGTACCAGACCACCTCACATGTCTCTTGAGAAACCTGTATAAGGGCCAAGAAGCGACAGTTAGAACCGGATATGGAACAACTGATTGGTTCAGCATAGGAAAAGGAGTACGACAAGGATGTATATTGTCGCCTTGCTTATTTAATATATATGCAGAGTACATCATGCGAAATGCTGGCCTGGATGAATCACAAGCGGGAATTAAGATTGCTGGGGAAAAGATCAACAACCTCAGATATGCAGACGATAGCACTCTAATGGCAGAAAGTGAAGAGGACCTTAAGAGTCTCTTGCTCAGGGTAAAAGAGGAGAGCGCAAAAGTGGGCTTGAAGCTCAACATCAAAAAAACTAAGATCATGGCATCCGGCCCCATCACTCCTTGGCAAATAGAAGGGGAAGTCATGGAAACAGTGACAGAATTCATGTGATCCACCTGGGATCCAAGATCACTGCAGATAATGACTGCAGCCATGAAATTAAAAGACGCCTGCTCCTTGGGAGGAAAGTGATGGCGAACCTAAACAGCATGATAAAAAGTAGAGACATCACCCTGCCAACAAAAGTCCGCATGGCCAAAGCAATGGTATTCCCAGTAGTCATGTATGGCTGCGAGAGTTGGACTATAAGGAAGGCCGAGCGCTAAAGAATAGATTCTTTTGAACTATGGTGCTGGAGAAGACTCTTGAGAGTCCCTTGGACTGCAAGAAGATCAAATCAGTCAATCCTAAAGAAAATCAACCCTGAGTGTTCCCTGGAAGGCCAGATACTGAAGCTGAAGCTCAAATACTTTGGCCACCAAATGAGAAGGGAGCATTCACTGGAGAAGACCCTGATGCTGGGAAAGACTGAAGGTCAAAGAAGACGGGGACGGCAAAGGATGAGATGGTTAGACAGTGTTATCAAGGCAATGAACATGAACCTGAGCACACTCTGGGGGACAGCAAAGGACAGGAGGGCCTGGCGTGATGTGGTCCGTGGGGTTGCGAAGAGTTGGACTCAAGTGTGTGACTGAACAACAACCTACCTAGTCTATAATTTAAATGCTATACTTGCATCCTGATAAGCAACTCTCACATTATGGGGAAATAGTGGATTCAAACAAAATTCCGCACAAAAATCATAGAGAGAGGGAGAGATTTTAGAAGAATTGATAGATGTTTTCTGCACAGATTGTCTGAGATCAATCTTTTTACTATTTACTATGACGCTTACTCAGAAAATACTTTCCATCTAATACAAGCAGCTGCATAGCTGTCCTTATTTCAGCAAAACAGGAAAATGTGTCAGTGTCACAGTATTCTGCTTCTAAGCACAATTTCAATAATAGATCTGATAAGAAGGTATCTTGTTTTCAGTAATTCATTCTACCACTCACGTTTCTGCTCTAAACAAGCAGAAATCCAGTTACAGAAACAGAAGGATCCTCTGATACATATGTGTATGCATTTCCACCCTCTCCTTGAAATTGCACTAGTCTTATTGAAATTCTTCTGTCCTTCCTTGGAATCCTCAGATACTTTGCTTAAGGAAGAGCATCAACTTTTATTTCAGTTTTTACTTTAGGTAAAATCCAGTTGTTTTCCAAATAGGTAACCATATTGTGATGATCAAACCTGAGCTATAAACCAGGTCTGTTCAGTTTGCCACTGAGCAACTAAAACACTCGCAGAACAGGTTGGATTTTTCAAAACTGTGCATACAGTCCAACTGTTAACATTGCTAAGGACTAGTTAGACAAATAACAAGTGATAGTTTTTAAAAAATATATATATATGACTGATATGTTTTGTGACTGGTTTACATATATTTTCCCCACACCATGGGAGGTCTTCTTATGGCTTTTTAAACAAATAAATAAAAATTATAACAATATATTGCCGTGATCTGCTAGCTTCTCTGAATTCCCAGATTTTGTTCAAACAAATATCTCCAGCTCTTTTTTTAAATTGTTGCCGAGAGATAAGGGTATTTCTGCACACACATGAAATACTACAGACTTTTAACAAAAGGAAAGCTGGGAATTCAGAGAAATTAGTAGGCTGAGGCAATAGATCATTACAAAAATATTGTGCTATAACAACCTACCTTTTAATATTAAAAACATTAAAAGTCTTCTGGTGAAGGAGGGCAGAGGTGACCAATTGCTTGCCAAGTTGGATGATATCCATACTATTGTCAAGATGTAGGGTTGCCAGGTCTGGGTTGGAAAATACCTGGAGACTTTGGGGGTGGATCCAGGAGAGAGTGAGGTTTAGGGAGGGGAGGGGCCTCATCATGGTACAATGCCATAGAGTCCACTCTTCAAAGCAGCCATTTTCTCCAGGTGAGCTGATCTCTGTCAGCTGGAGATCAGTTGTAAAAGCGGGAGATCCCCAGGCCCCACCTGGAGGCTGGCAACCCTACAAGATGGCCCCCTATTTTTGTTGTATTAGTGATACCATTGCTCACAAATAGTGGCACAGCAGTGGTGAAGGGAAGAACTAAACTAGGGCTGTGTGCAAACTAGCATATGCAAAAAGTTAATTGCACTATAATATACTGTCAGGAAGGCATATGGTGAAGCAACTTCCAAACTGTGATGCATATACATGTGTATACCTTTAAGTGAGCCATCAAGAGCCAGTCTCTATTTCCCCCCCAGGGTATGTATGAGAGGGGCCTCATGTAGATCTTGTTCTGTTTGTGTGTTGGTTGTAGTCTTCCAGTGTGAACCTTAATATTCTCCATTTGTGAGAGTTCTCTCTCAGCTGTAAGCAATAAAAGAGACCTTTTACTGAAGCTATCAGAGTCTCTTGCCAGCTGGCTATTGAGCAGGACAGAGTGTAGTCTGATAAAGAAGCTTACTCCCATCCATCATGCCTCAGACGATACTGCACAGTGTCAGAAGTGGCAATTTTCAGATAGGCTTCCAGATTTAAAATTCAGCATTAAACAGAGAGGATGGAACAGTTTAAACCACCTTCTGAACTAAGGTACCATACTGGTTCGTTGCAAGAGTGATTCTGCCTCTTGCATCCTCACAAGTGGGTTGCATCATTATTGGGCAGGTCATCCTCCAGTATTTCCATGATCTAATGCAACCACTTTGCAACCACAACGGAAGACCTATTCAATTATATCTGGATGTTTTTGAAGGACATGTCCATCATATTTAGGTAGACCTCAGAGTACCACCAAAGGTGTGTGAGTACAGAAAGATACCCCATGCTATCACTGTTTCTGTCAAATCTGTCGTAGAAGATCTTGAGATGACCAAACTAACTGCATGTGTTAACAGCCTGGTAATACCTCTGGTCATGCCTAGATCCCAGGGATCTCAGCAAGGCCGTTCAGCAACAGCACTTCTTGATCCCTACGGTAGAAGATTTGCAGAGCAACTTGATGGGCAAAAAACTGTTTACCATCCCAGATAAAAAGACAGATACTAGCAAGTGTCTCCAGATGAAGAATCTGCAGATTTGTGCACCTTCAAGACCACTGAGGGAAATACCATTTCAACCAACTGCCTTCTGGCATCAAGTCCATCAGTGAGGTCTTTCAAAAAAAAATAAAAATCATGAGTATTTTGGGGGTATCTCAGGCATTCGTATAATTGCAGATGACATGATTACTGCAGCATCCACTAAAGAGGAACATGAGGAGCTTTGGCTTGTTCTTGCGGGAGCACAAAGTAGGAAAGTCAAGATCAACAAACACTAAATTTAATTCCTGGTAGACACTGTTTCCCCCCCCGTCCCGCCGGTTCCTCTGTATCGCCGCCCCACTCGATCCCCCCCCCCCGTTTATGGTCCATCTATATAGCTAATTCTCAAGTGTGCCCCCTGTGTGCGGATGCTTAAGTCCGTGCATCGGGGGCACCTGGGGGGGAGGGAGATGTTTGTGCGCACGTGGGGAGGTCCCCACGTCTGCACAAAAATCCAAAAACTTCAAAAAAAAATTGGGGGATACTTAAATCCCCCTGAAACTGACAGAGCGTCCCCTGCACATGGGCAGGGAACGCTCTGCCGGGGGGGGGAAAGCGCTGAGGCCCGGCGGCCCCAAGCCGCACGGGCCTCGCTCTCCAGCCGGGGGGAAAGCACCGAGGCCTGGCGGCTCCAAGCCGCGCGGGCCTCGCCTTCCAGCTGGGGGGCGGGGAGGAAGCGCCGAGGCCCGGCGGCTCCAAGCCGCGCGGCCCTCGCTTTCCAGCCGGGTGAGGAGGCAGGGGGGGAGATCGAGTGGGGGGCAATACAGAGGAACCGGCAGGATGGGGGGGGGAACGTTACCTGCTCCTGACTCCTCCGCCGGCTAAATGCAGAGCTCCGCCGCCCCGCTCCCCCCCGCGAGTTTCGCGGGTCGTCTGGCTTGTATAGTCTAATAGGGTGGCAAGCAACTGGATGACAGCAGAGTAGAAGCAACTGCCGAACTACCTCCTCTAGAAGATAAAAAGTGTCTTCAAAGTACTTTAGGTATTATTCAATATATGGCCCAATTTATACCCAGTGATGTCAGTTGAGCATTGACATCATTTGACAATGGGTGCCCAAACACCAAGCCGCTCTTGTTGTGAAGCGGGGCATCACAACAGCTCCAGTTCTACAATATTTCATCATGCAGAACAACTAGACATCCAGGTTGATGCATCCAAGGATGGACTTGGGCATGTCTGTTCCAGAAAGGAATGCAAATACCATATGCATCCGAAGCCCTATCTAAGGCAGAACAAAACTATGCACAAATAAAAAAGGAGCTTCTAGTCACTGTCTTCACATTGTCCAAGTTCCATCAGTATGTATTTAGTGCCCACGTGAGAGTCAAATTTGACCACAAACAATTAGAAGCAAATTTTGCGAGGCCAACTGGGAAGACCCCAGCAAGACAGCCAAGAATGTTATTACAACTGCAGATATATGACATACGGATCCAATACAAAAAAGGCAGAAGAAATGTCTTTACCAAAGGCTGACTCACCCATAAGAGGGTTTGCGACTGTACATGAGAATTGTCTCTATCGAATTGGTGTTGAGCAGTAGAGAAGTTCTGCATTATGTCTTGGAGTGATGGTTCTGTAGCCTGTAAATAACTGTGGATAACTTGCATTGTTCAGTTGTTGACAGCATCATCTGATATGCATACATACTCATATTCGCTGGAATATGCAGGATTAGACCTGAGGGGAAAATAAATTTATCTGTGTAACTTTAGGAGCTTATGTTTTATTTTAAAATGGGTTTTTAAGAAAGAACGAAAACACAGTATAAATTGAAAAAAACCCACAGCATGGAAGTTAATTGCTTGAGGGTTCTTTTTAACAGTGGAAGCTGTGAAGTACCAAGTGAGCTTTGGTCCTCAGGGATGCACTCTGCAAGATAGTTGGCTCTGTGAAGCACAGTTAGCTGCAAGAGGTTGGTGTTTATCAGCACTGGCTAGCCCACAGCATCCAATCAGAAAATTAAACAGATCCATAACCATTGCCAATGGAAAGGGTGTGAGATACACTTCCTTGCATCCACAGCACACTGATACACTAATTTTAGACAAAGAGTACAGAGCAGCTGCTGTACTGTTACTTTAAAAGAAAGTTAGGAACTTATCTGGCAGAATGCTAGAGAGAGGCTGTCTTATCTGATGGGAACGATGATTGGATTTTTGTACCTGCTGACATTTGGCAGAAACCTGCTCTCCCCTGCATTTCATCTATAGCAGTCCCACCATACATTATGGGCAAATGTTTATGCCAGTTAAGTAAACAGCATCTGCTATCTTTATTTGCTTGCTTTGCTTGCTGTGTTTACCTTCGCAGATACTTTGAAGCAGTCATTTGCAAATTAAAAGTCTTATTTTTATACAACACATTGTGGAGATTCTAAAAATCAGGAAAAGGGAAATGGTCTTTGGAAACCCAGTTTGGGTTATGAGTCTAATTATTATTATTTTTCCCTCTTCAACTGAACACTGTATCTGAGGCAGAATAAAGCAAAAGAACTAGCCTTTGATTCTTTCAGAATCTCAGGAATGTGCCTTCTTCTGAAGGATAGTATGTGGGTTTTACCATAGCTTTCCATTGTTCCTTTACAGTATTCAGTATGTCTGTAACTCCCCAACCTAAGTTCAGATACCCTAGAGAAAGGTGAATGAACATGCCTACTGTCTTTGTTCTGTTTTCTGTTCTGACTTAATGTCTTTCCAGTTTCTTTCTTCATAATTTCCAGGCCACCTGCTGCTGTTAATTAATGTTCAACTGTCAAAAAGCCTTGTCCTGAATAAAGTGTTCCTGTATTGTACTGGGAGAATGACATACTAATACCAAACCCTTCTGTGCTCATCTCATAACTGTTTATTCCCAGGATGACTGCTTTAGAGGGTAGACTGTATGGCATGCTGAGATCCCTCCCTTACCCTCCCCAGGTTCTACCTTCCACACATCTTCAAGAATTTCAAAACCCAGAGCTGGCAACCCTACAGATTGGCCATTAGAGTAATAGGGACAATTTCTAGTGCCCAGTGCCCTAGAGGACTCCTGGCAGTCAAGAGCAAGCAGAGCTAGGTTTCTGTAGCTCTATAGCACCGTGAGTCTGCAGACAGTTAGTGGTGATGCAGGAAGAGAAAATGAGTGATCTGGCGCCCATTATTGGTGCTGCTGACCAAGTCTGAATGGAGTGATCCAACAGCACTATCCTGTAGGATTGAAGGGGCAATTCTGCCAGGATTGGTCCAATGCTATTTTAACCTCCTAGTCTACTCCCTGCATATATGGCCCCTTTTCCTTGGTAGGGCCATATAAGGACTTTTCAGCCACAAGAGCAACAACATCCACAGTAATATCTAATCATTATTATCTAATAATAACAAAAATCATGTAGCTGCATCATTATTACGTAGATATATCTCGTTGTGTAGTGGTAAGAGTGTTGGACTCAGAACTGGGAGACCTAGGCTGAAATCCTTACTCCCTGGAAATCCCATCTACTTGTTATGGCAACACTCTGGTGCCCAAGAGTTAATTGCTTTTTTAAATAATATATTTATTAGATTTTCAAAGATAATAAACACATACACCACAAACATATAGACCAAAGACACAAACAAATTTACAAACATAGACTAGGAATATTTTCTATACAGTAACATAGCCAGGCAAAGAAAAACAACAACAACAATATAACATTTCACCAGTGAACATGCACTTCTGATAGAACCATCTTTTAAGATTTAACTTCCCATTTTGTTTAGCTACACATTTTGTTCAAGTTAGTTTTACAAATTATTCAAATTGATATTACAGGTTAATTTTCAAGTCACCATTCAGAATCAACATTATTCTATCAAAGCAAGGTTCTAACAACTTCTCAAACAAGTCATTTTTCCAGCCAAGCATGTATCAGAAAAACAAAAATTTCACCCCCCTTCATATAGCTTAGTTTTTTTCCTATGTATCTGCATTTTGCTTTTTTATACCAGCATGTCAACTAGGGTTGCCAAATCCTTTTTGTCTCGCGGCGGGGGGCTCCTGGACGGCATCCCTTGCGTGCGCACGCCGCATGCACGTTACCCGGATGTGATGTGATGACGCCGGGCACGCTGGGGGCGGGGCCACAGCCATTTGAGGGGAAAACATAGAGTGGTGTGATGACGCCGGGCACGCTGGGGGCGGGGCCACAGCCATTTGACGGGAAAACTCTATGTTTTCCCCTCAAATGGCTGTGGCCCCGCCCCCAGCGTGCCCGGCGTCATCACACCACATCCGGGTGATGTGCACGCCAGGGTGGGGTTTCCCCCGGGGCCCAATTCCGCGGCGGCGGAAATCGGGCCTCCAAAGCGGGGGCAAATCTGCCCCCTCGGGGGGAATTGGCAGCCCTAATGTCAACATGTATTTTCTCTTTAAATGTGTGAAAATTTAATTCTAGCCTCCCTTCTTTAACTTTCAGCAGCTCTAACTTCAGTATTTTATTGTCCATTTTAAATTTCCATGCACGTCATTTTATTCTCTTTTCCCCCAAGTTTCGTCCTTAAAACAGAGTCTTTGCACATTGCTTTTTGATAAGTCCATCTTTGAATAAGACAGTCTTGTTGGTATTTTTTCCACTCTTTTAATAGGCAGGGGCTGGGTCTCAAGGCACACCTTCACTTGATAAGCATCCAAATTCTCCTCAACACTCTGAGTACAATGTCTCATCTCTTCCTCATTCTCTATTTCCAACTGTGAGTTGTGTGATTTTTCCAATACTTTTACACAAGCTTCCTTAAAAACCCTTCTGTATTTCTTCCCTCAAAATTCTCAGAAATTGCTCAACAGTCAGTTCTACCACCTCCATGTTTTCGTCAATTTCCTCCTCCTCTCGCTCTGTAGCCGCCATGGTTACTACACAGTTCAGTATAATTTATGCAAGTTCTAATAGTCCTCAAAGTTACCAAACAAATTTCTTCTATCCATTATAAGTCCTTGTCAGAGAGAAAAAACAAAAATTTCCCCAAAGAAGCAAAAACACAGCAAAACTCACTCAGCTCCCATTCATCCTCTGGCCACTATTCATCTCCATTTTGAGCAGACAGAATCGGGTTAATTTTTCCACAAGTCTTTTCTATTTTAAAGTTAGAAGTATGCGTTCTCACCAAGTTGCCTTCTCTGTGTTACCATGTATGTTGCAAATCCAAATTAAATTAAAAAGGCTAGCTGCAGCTGTGCAAAAACATGGCAATCCATGTTTTTGCTCTGTCGATCGCTCCTGCATCGAGGCAAAAACAGCCTCTCCCACACACTTGCCTCTGAGAGAGCAGACGAAGCTCCCCCAGACTGAGAAGGTCAGGGAGCTTAAAAAAGAACTAAAAGAGGATCAGGCGTCTCAGGAGCATCCTGAAAAAACCGCCCGTCGCCACACCACACCTCATGCCATTTCTCCAAGAGTTAATTGTTAAACTGAAGCCTGAATGACGCATACATTATGTGATGCTGCTGTCTCCATGTGTTTGATCTTAATAACATGTAGGGTCTCTTGCCCCAGGCCATGATGTCATCATAAAGGGCATTTTGCTACTACCTCTGGAGACAGTCAGTGATATGGAGCAGGAGGGAGGGAATACATGTGATAATATTATGGCATGGAATGAGTCATCCTACATATTAACAAGAGAACACACATGTAAAGAAGTTTTAACTCCAGGAACTCACTCTGATAGTGCTCTTCGGCCTGGCCATGGGCTATTTGCTGCACAAAGGAGAGAATTCCACATTAAAAAAATAAACAGTTCTCTTTATTTACTACTAGGAAAAAGGCCCGTTGTGGAAATAAATACAACGAGATCTAGAAACAGGCTCTGAGAGAGTCCCAAGGCCTTGGGCACTCAGCATCAATGTGCTGTGGCGACCTCAGCAGGGTATAATGACACAGAAGGGAATGGCTTGTTGGGAGGGTGGAGTCTATGACATTGTACCAGTCTGAGGTCCCACCCCTCCTCAAACCTCATCCTCTCCAGGTTCCATCCCTCAAATATCCAGGAATTTCCCACCTGGAGTTGACAACCCTATCTCCTTCCCAGCCAATCATCAACTGACCTTTATTTCCCCCTCTTTCTTCAACTTTCCCCACACACACACATACCTGCAGCCTCTCCCGTGTTCTGCAGCCCTGACTGCCAGAGTCCACCATTTTCTGTGCTCTGAAGCCCTGACTGCCACAGAGTCCACCATTTTCTCCAGGGGAACTGATCTGGAGAGCAGTTGTAATTCTGAGTGATCTCCAGCCCTCACCTGGACATTGGCAACAATGGTTTTCCAGGAGGAAAAGTAGTCTTTCTCTGCAATGGGGACCAAAGCAGCTTACATCATTCTCCTCTCCCCCGTTTGACTTGCACAACAACCCTGTGAGGTTAAGCTGAAAGTCTGTGACTGGTCCAAAATCACCCATTCAGCTTCTACAGCAAGAACCTGGATCTAGCAGACCCTGCTCTAAAGCACTGACTGTTACGCCTAGGGCAACCA
>NW_015167577.1:331084-335775 GCF_001447785.1 Gekko japonicus | reverse complement strand
CAGAAGTGTAGGCCAGCAGATGAGGAAGGCCCCTCTCTGGAATTACAGCTCAATTAAGCCTTCTGGGGGAACATTTTAAACACACAGACAGCAGCCATCTCACAGATACAGATAACTGCCATTTCGTTACACCTACCAACAGCTACTGAGGGAAAACATTAGTCTCACACAGGAGGCAACTGTCTTCGTCAAGAGAGAAAGCCGTCTGCCAAGAAATTCTGAGAGGGCCCAGAGGCTGAAGGAGTGGGCGGGGAAAAGGAGCTAACCCAGCCAATGGCACACAAGTACTCTTGAGTGGTGGCTGGGTGGGACTCAGGCAACGCAGCCAGTGGCTAGGGACACGTTCTGATTGAAAGATCATTCAGCCAACTCATTTTGGCGACACATAGAATGTTGCCACCACCTTTGGCTTTTATTAACAAGGAAGAATAACCAAGGACAAGGCGGGAGAGGAGACAGGAAAACAAGATAACAGTCCCATATTTAGTACCATTAAAAGCCAAAATTTCACAGCAGTTACCACAAGCAACAATCCAAGCCTTCAAGTGAATTCCTCATACAAGGCTCCTGAAGAGGGACAAATGCCAAAAGTCTCTCGGCTCTCCTCCAATTTCTTGCTTTGCCTTCTCTGACGACTAAGGACTGATAGTAACTACACCAACTTACTCCCTCTCTATCCACCCCACTTATTAAGCTATCTCAGCCTTAATTGACCACAGCTGTTACTACCATGATAAGAGTTTACCCTCCATAGGGCCGAAAGAAAATAGGGAATCATAAAAGGCTTGAACACTGCTGCCACACCCAAATCCCCATACACATAACACTTAATCCTTTACAATGAAGTATATAGATACCTTGTGCAATGTGTCATGCATAACATGTTGTGCTGCCCTTAATTCAGTTCACTTGCATTTATTTTAGGCTTACATAATTTCTTTAAAAAATCTACCTTCATTTTTTGGTTAAGCAGCAGGTTCACTTGATTACATTTCTTTAAATTCTGTAAACTCAAAAGTGTATTTGGCGACAATCTAGTTAAGTGAAATCAAAGGCCTATGGACATTCCACTCATCTATAGCAAGAAACATCCTTAACATTATCAAAATCATACGTGACAGAAAAACTGCAATACACTGAATCATGTGATGTATTATTTCATTTTGTTCCTGATGTTTTGATGGTCATCATATCATAGCATCTCAGCTTGTGATGTTTTGCTTTGCAAATGTCTCAGTTCACAGTAATTAGCATAAATTAAATTGCCATGTGAATTTTGAGTATTTACTTTTTGAATCTGAAGATAGCTTCAGATTCACAGCATTCCTTTTGTCAATCAAACATTACATTGTCAAACATTTACACCAGTTTGTGACTTAGGCCTTTGTGAGAAAATGAGTTAAAATGTCAAGATGAATCCTTGTAGAAGAATAGGAAATGGGTGTTCATTTCAGTACAATGGATCAAATTTATATGTTCACACCAAGATTAAAAGTAAAATGACGAGAACAGACTACTCTAAATGCTACACAATTGTATATGCCTTTCCCAGTGAATTTGAGATAGTTATTCCAAGCAAGCTGCATGCTAATATAGCTGTATATAAGTTTTTGTATTTTGTATGTGTATGACTTCCATGGGAGTCTGTGAGGAGAGGCTGCTTTTGACAAAGCTGTGAGAAAGGGAAATGTTTGCTGCTACAAGGGCTGCTAAGCCTGCAATGAAAACCAAAATGCCTCATATATAACGTAGTAACAGAAGACAAGCACCAGTGGTGGCACTGGTTGGTAGGAGAAAATGACAAGTAGATGAAACCTTAAGGACTTGTGGGGCATCTCATTTTCTCCTCACATAGTATTTCCTTTTTCCTTGAAACCCCCCATTTCCGTTTCCCTTTTCCTGATTCTTTTGCTCCAGCTCAGCCTCCACCCAACGTATCTTTATTTACTCTCCTCTTCAGTTTTCCTGCCTTCCCTCCCCCTGGCAGCTTCTACCTGGGATAGATAGATACCGTGTTTCCCCGAAAATAAGACACTTATATTTATTTTTTCTCAAGAAGACACACTAGGGCTTATACCACAAATGCATAGAAATCCTGCTAGGGCTTATTTTGGGGGTAGGTCTTATTTTCGGGGAAACAGGGTAGATAGATAGATAGATAGATAGATAGATAGATAGGGGGGGACATGCAAGGACTTGGGGAGAGGAGTCATCTCATTTTCCCCTGTATACCTTTCCTCCTGTGTTGTATGGTTTGCCTTCTAGATATGCTTAACCCTTCTGTTCTGCAAAATGTTACATTGCAGTAGTAGCAACAATAGGTCCCTCTGTACAGGGAAAAGGATAAGCTTTCTTAACTCAAGCAAAAGCTGTTTCAGGTTCACCTTGGCTAAAGACCTGGTCCAATTTGAGAAGGCTTGTTCCTGTCTCTCCTGGCTTATCGGTAAATCAGCCCCCCCCCCCAGTGCATTCCTACACCATTAATTTTCAAAGTCATCTCTGCAAGGATGGGATAAGGGTGGCTCTCTAATTGACCTCTGAACAATTTGCTCAAGTAATTTGATGAATAAGGAAGTTAGAATGCAGCCTCAGCCCCCTGGCTGATTTTGCTAGTAGAAGTGCTCCTCAAAATTCACACACATTTTGAATGAATGTCTCTATACTTTAGGGGCTGTAGGTAACCTTTGGATATTTGCCCAACCTTAATTACAGTTTAATTTCTCCATCCATCAGGAGATCTGTCAAGCAGACAGGTGTTTTAGGCAGCTGGATTTGCAACATTTCCCCATATGTAAAATGTAGCCAGCTTTTGAGAAGTTCAATGTGCAGGCTTAAAGAAAAAGAGAGGAAAAGAGAAGAAAACTCTTGCTGATTTCACTTGCATTAAAAATATGAGTGATAGGCTATTTCTGTCACTTGTATTTTATTAGACATTCTAGAACTACATTTTCAGGGCTTGAGAACATACCCCTGACAACCTGTTTGGAATTAGTTCTGCTGCATTTGACAAGTTCTGAGCAAACAAAGGATAATAACTCAGTGGGATTATGCACGTCTATCTGTGTATAAATAAACCAGCTTCCTTTCTCCTGCTTCCTCCTGCATAGGGAAATGCTGGGGTCTCATTAGCCATCATGAGAACAATAACGTTTTGTTTTCATTTACTGAGATCCATTAAGTAGGAGACGAAGTGCCAGGCAGACATGACAAGACAGCAGCCACAGTATCCAACAGCTGCCTGCTTCTTCAGTAATTTTGAGATCCTCCATCATTAAACATATCAAGCAACTCACAGGAGTGATTACGCAGACTCTCTGTGGGGACATTTGGTGTGGGCTGATACATGGTTTGCTATTCTCATTAATTCTATGTTCCAGCCGCTTTGGTGTATAGAGAAGATACAAGGTCAGCTACCTGCAAGGATGCAATGCCGTGCAAAAAAAATTAAAAAGAAACCAAGGTAAAGTAGAAAGGATTAAAAATAATAACATCTGATGATAACCTCCACTTGTTGTTCAAGCACATCCTACAAATTTGAGAACATGAACAGGTGCAAAGGAGGGTGTAAGAACGGCTTTGTTACTGGTTTATAATATTTCTGTCAGATGTGATTACATAGTCTTGGGAAAATAAGAAAGTAAGAGATATTTATATGTCTTTGAAAAATATGTGTAGGAATTTCTACAACTTGTGTCCTTTCCTTTATTTCCTGTATTATAATGCTGATGATAGAGACCTGAAAACTCACAGGATTATAAAAATGGGGGTAGAGAAGTGGGACTGAATTTAGTTCTATCTCCTGTCATTTCAAGGGTAGCCCATCTGCCTATACTTCATGACCACAGTTTGTAAGTCAACTTGCAATAACATTCTGCATGTACCTACATGATATATCCCCCCCCCCCTATAGATACATGGCAAACAAGGCATCTGAATTGTTCTTTATGAGGAGCACAAACAATGATGAGATACAACTACTGCCTGTTTTCCTAATGTGCATTGTGCAGCAGTTTGCCAAACTGCCACCTTTGATGTTCGTGATGAATGATCCAGATAATCAATCTGAGTCAGATAACTATCAATTAATGTCATTCTGGGTTGAGAAAAAACAGCCACAGCCACATACAATGTGCCACTTTGAGTGAGCAGTAGGACTGAGAACCTCCATTGATTCCTTTTTATTCACATTGTTCTTACCAGGAGTATTTATAAAGGTGGAGGGGATAGATGTCATGGCCAGAACAGTCACCATATGTGTGGAAACAGAAGATGATCCACCCACAACAGATTTTTCCTGCTGTGAGACATCATATGGACATCTGAAGCTGCATTTTATCTATTGTTGCTACTAGGCTACTAGAATATGCCACGTCCACCGACATCACCAGAAGTGATGTCAGAAGGGGAAGCAAAAGGTGGGGAGGCATCTTCAAAAGCCTCCCCTTC
Source organism: Gekko japonicus (assembly GCF_001447785.1). Classification (NCBI taxonomy): domain Eukaryota; kingdom Metazoa; phylum Chordata; class Lepidosauria; order Squamata; family Gekkonidae; genus Gekko; species Gekko japonicus. The sequence goes on along the minus strand of NW_015167577.1, from coordinate 331,329 downwards.
CCTTGCCCAGCTGGCCTGGGGGGGGGAGCAAAGAGAGAAGGGGTTTAAAGTTTAAACCCCTTCTCACTAGAGTTGGGCCACAGAAGGAGGAAAGAGGGAAGGAAAGAGAGAGAGTAGAGAGAAGGAAAGAAGGAAGGAAAGAGGGAAAGAAAGAGAAGGAAAGGAGGGAAAGAAAGAGAGAGAAGGGAAGAAGGAGGGAAACAGGGAAAGGAGGAAACAAGACAAGAGAAGAAGGCGGGAAAGAA
>NW_015167577.1:327875-331011 GCF_001447785.1 Gekko japonicus | reverse complement strand
AGGAAAAGGAAAGGAAATATGGCAAAGAGATAGAGGGAGGGAGGGAGGCTCTCCCACCACCACCCATCAATCCCCCGCCACCCCCACCCCCGCAGATCCCTTACTTACCACTTTGGCGGGGCTCTCCTGGCATCCCCCAAGCCGCAGCGCTCCTGCATGGGCCCAGGGGACGTGGCGGCGGGGCTCTCCTGGTGTCCCCCAAGCCGCAGTGCTCCTGCGCAGGCCCAGGAGACACAGCAGCAGGGTTCTCCGGCCTCCCCCGAGCCGCAGTGCTCCTGCACGACCCCTAGAGACACGGCAATGGAGCTCTCCTGGCATCCCCCAAGCCACAGCGCTCCTGCGCGGGTCTGGAGATGCGACGATGGGGCTCTCTTGGCATCCCCTGAGCTGCAGCGCTCCTGCGCGGGCCTGGGAGATGCGACGGCGGGGCTCTCCGGCCTCCCCCAAGCCACAGTGCTCCTGCGCGGGCTCGGGGGACATGGTGATGGGGCTCTCCAGCCTCCTCCAAGCCGCAGCGCTTTCGGTGTGGGGAGGTAGGGGCGGGGCTTGCTGCCGCCACCATTAGCATGGGCTCCTGGGCTGCCAGAGCAGTGCTCCGGCGCGCTCCAGCCCCAAAAGACCACTGGTTGTGCCTTTGCTCACTACAGCAACTCTCACTGACTGCTGCTCTCCAGGGTCTCAGGCAGTGAATGGTCTTTCCGAGTACCTGCTGCCTAACATATTTTCAACTGGAGATGCAAGGGACGGAATCTGGGGATTTCACTGGTATCTGATTGTTATGTATTAAGACGGCTACGACCACGTGTGCCTGGCCATGCGGTCTACCGGACTCACAGACCTTCGGGTCTAGAACAATAGCCACTGTGGATCCTAGCGAGGACCAATGGGAACACTAGGATCCTGAAGAGAACCTATCGTTACCTGGGCCATGTATATAGAACCTATCACAGGAATTGGGTTGTGTTGGGTGTGAGTGTGTGCATGAATATAAGCCGGCCTCGTACTGGTTAAGTTATCTCTTTTCATTCCAATATAATCAATAAATGTGAGCTGATTTCACTATGTTATGCCTGGAACTCCACTACTTTACACTGGCAATGAAGATGGGATCCCGATAAGCGAGCCTGACTCCAATTCTGGACCAGCACTGAGCAATGATCAACAGGACACTGCACCCCATATTGCTCCTCAGCAGCACCGCACCGTGCCCCATTCCTCTGATCATTGCTCCCCACACTGCCCTCGAGTCATGGCTGCAGCTCTGGGAACCATCGATGTTTGGTTTTTTTAATACTTTATTTATTCATTTTTGTTAAACAGCCAGTAAGCACTTTTATATAATCATTGTCATTTTGGGGGGGAGTCTTACATGCAATGTTTCCCCCCCACCAATTATATACTCTTATCCACCTTTTTTGGAATATTGTCTCATCTTTACCACGTAATAACGTAGTCAGTTTCTCCAATTCGGCTATCTCCAGCAGTTTCTTAATTAACTATATCTAATCTAGAGGGTAATTTATCTGATATCCAACATCGGGCTACCATAATTCTTGATGAAGTTAAAATATATGTTAATAAAAATTATAGACCTATCTCTCTTCTTAATAATGATTATAAATTATATGCTAAGGTCCTGGCCGAAAGAGTAAAGAAATATTTGCAGGAAGTTATTGCAGAAGAACAAGCCGGCTTTTTGCCAAACAGGCAAATTAGAGACAATTTGAGAATGGTGATTGATGCCATAGAGTATTATGATAAACATCCAGAGAAAGAATAACATTATTTTTTGTTGATGCAGAAAAAACTTTTGATAATTTAAATTGGGACTTTTTACTGCAAGTAATAGAAAAAATGGAAATAGGCCAGCTGTTTTTGAATTCAATTAAGGCAATTTATAGTGAACAAAAATCGTCATTGAATGTAAATAAAGATATGACGGACTTTTTCAATGTGCAGAAAGGGACGAGGCAGGGATGCCCGCTTTCTCCGCTTTTGTTTATATGGATTTTGGAACTTTTATTGAAGAAGGTAAGAGAGGAAAAGGAAATTAAGGGACTTGACTTGAAAGGTTTCTCTTATAAATATCGTGCATTTGCGGATGATGTGATGTTTGTCTTGGAGGACCCCTTTAACACGTTGCCGAAACTGATGGATATAATTAAGGACTTTGGAGACCTGGCTGGGTTTTATGTGAACAAGAAAAAGTCTAAAATGTTATGTAAAAATATGACCAAACAAAGGCAAATGGATTTACAGGAAATGGTACAATGTGAAGTGACAAATAAAGTTAAATACTTAGGAGTGGACTTGACAGCAAAAAAATATTGATTTGTTTAAGAATAATTATGAAAAGTTGTGGGAAAAGATACAACAGGATCTTAAGAAGTGGGATACTTTGAATTTGTCTCTGCTGGGACATATTTCAGTGGTCAAAATGAACATTTTGCCAAGAATGATGTTCTTATTTCAGACGATTCCTATTATTCGTGAAACCAAGGTGTTTGAGGGATGGCAAAAAGAAATATCAAAATTTATATGGGCAGGGAGGAAGCCAAGAATTAAGATGAAGATAATGTATGATGCTAAAGAACGAGGAGGCTTCCAACTGCCCAACTTTAAGTTATACCATGAAGCGGTGTGCCTGACATGGTTGGAGCAATGGGTCAATCTTGAAAACAAAAAATTGTTGGCGTTAGAAGGGCATGACTGTAGATTTGGCTGGCATGCCTATCTATGGTATGAAAAGGAAAAAGTGGATAACTTTTTCAAACACCATGTGATAAGAAAAACTTTGATGGAAACGTGGAAAAGATATAAAAGGTTTTTTTATGATGTTAGACCACTTTGGATCGTACCAGCGGAAGTAATAAATCCCTATTCTAGGGTGCAAGGAGAAGACTGGTTAACATATAGGGAGTTGTTAAAGTGGGAGGGGGAAAAGGTTGGTATTAAGTTAAGAGAAGAATTGGAGTACAGCTATGACTGGTGGAACTATAGACAGATTTATGATCTGTTTATTACTGACAAAAACGTTATGGTTTCAGGGAAAAAAATAACGAACTGGAATGTGTATGGGTGGAAAAAGGGAAAAAATGATTTCAAGAGTATATAAAATATTGTTAAAATGGTTTAC
>NW_015167577.1:322739-327756 GCF_001447785.1 Gekko japonicus | reverse complement strand
AAGGTGATATATTTTCATTTAAAAGTTTCTTTTGGCTTTCATCAATTTTTTTGTAATTATTTTGTATTAAATAGTTTTCTATTTGTAATGCTTCTTGTTCCTTAGATTGATATAATTTCTTATAAAATTCCATTGCTATTTCTTTCACATCCTTAGGATGAAATTTAAACTCGTTATTATTATTTTTAATGCTGATATTACCTGTTGCTCTTTCTCTTTCTTAATCTTGCAGGCTAACCATCTAGTTGGTTTATTTGCATGTTCAAAATATTGTTGTTTAGCGTGTTCTATATTTTTGGCTATTTCTTGTGTTAATAATAAATTTATTTTGTGTTGCAACATATTTATATTATTCTTTATTGTCTCGATGTTCTTAGTTTTCTTCATTTTGGTTTGTTCATATTATATTTTGTTTTTTAGACTCTCATATTTTATTCTTTTATGTTTCGTTTTCCATGCTTGTTTTTGACCACATGCATCCGAAGTTCTGGGAAGCATGGGTAGACCAGCTGATAAACTACCTCACCTTCCATGACATCACCGACACCAGTAAGAAATGGGCTCTGCTAATAAGCTCGTGTGGGGCAGTTACCATCCGTCTGGCTAAGACAAAACATACGAGGATCTCCTCAAGGTCTTGAAAGAGTATTTTGCTCCAAAGCCCACGAAAATGGTGAAGCAAATGGATTTATGAGCACAAATGGGAAAAGTGGGAGAAGGGGCCACCATCTACATGGCCAAGCTATGTCAGTTTGCCATAGACTGTGAGCTGCCAGGGGTCAAAGAGATCATCCTCACACATTTCATCTGGGGCATCCTCAATCCCAAGCTGTGCAGAAAGCTCATGGGAACCACCGACCTGAAGCTCAGGACGGCACTCCAGACCACCAACGTGTTCGACAGGTTGCGTCGGGATCATCCACCATCGTCTGCGACCCACCAGGTATTGCCAGGGGGTGCCCCACCTCCTCTGATGAAGAAGAGGTGCTTCAGGTCTGTTGGCCTACTCACTGTGACTCTCGCCCGTCACCGTACGCTGCGTCTTCCAGCACACCGGCAACCTAGGTTCCCTTTAAGTTGCGCTGGCACACCGATTTCACCTGGCCAGGACAGCAATTGTTACCACAGCGCTGGGGCGAGAGGTTCGTTTCCCAATGGCTATGCAGCACAGATCCATTTGCTCAGGCAGCACAGAATCACAGCAGTATGTTTTCTGTTTCCTAATCTGGGTTGGCCCTGCCTCCCCTCAGCGGCAGTTTGCTTGCCCTGTGAAAGGGGGCACTGCTACCCTCCCCGGCAGTCCTGGAGATACCCTGGCCCAGAAGGAAGACTGCTCTGTTGCCCAGCTTCTGCCCTTCCTGAGGTGAGCTGCCTTGTTGTTTGTTTTGTCTTGGGGTGGGGAGCCGGGCTCAGCAGCATGCTACAGATGATCTGGTGGCTTATGGTGCTTTGTGAAGTGACTCTCTGTGCACTTAAGCATGCAAAGTTAGTTGGAAAGGGGGGGGAGCCGGGCTCAGCAGCCTGCTAGAGGCGATCTGGTGGCTTCTGGTGCTTTGCAAAGTGACTCTCTGTGCCCTTAAGCCTGCAAAGTTAGTTGGAAGGGGGGGGGGCTGAGCAGCCTGCTAGAGGCGATCTGGTCACTTCTGGTGCTTTGCAAAGTGACTCTCTGTGCCCTTAAGCCTGGGAGGTTAAATAATACAAATATGTTTCATATAAATATAAATAAGTTTAATATAAATGTATGGCTTGTAATACAAGTGATAATAGTTTATATGTTGTTTGTATATTTGTACACTTTAACAAAAAATTTTTAAATGTCAGCCCGCTGACAGTTTTAACGCTAGGACCACTTTGGGCTCACAGGGTAAAATTTCTGCTCACGAGACTGCACACCTTAGAGGGAACATTGCCGGCAACCTGCGCAAGTTGCAGAGAGACACGTGAACGGAGGTCCTGCCATTTTCGGGATGCTGTCTGCCACGCCTGCAGAAAACAAGGCCACATCGCCCAGGCCTGCCGCTCTAAGGGACACCAGCGCCATGCCACCACCCATCAAGAAACAGCAGAACTCTGAAGCACCTTGGTACATCGCAACCAGGTACATTTCTTGCCCCCGGGGTTCACCAATAAGATTAAAGTGACTGTCTTAATAGAGGGCGCCCCATGCATAATGGAACTGGACACAGGGTTCTCGCTGTCGATATGCACGCTTTGCCCTAATGGGGAACCCCACTGGAAGACCTCACGCTAAGGGACTTCCAAAAGAACCTGGTCGCCATTAAAGGGGTGGGCCAGTTCCGCGTAAAATACAAAGCCTTTGAAGGGTCCTTGGAACTGGTCATAGTTAAGGGACACCTCACCAGCTTACTGGGATTAACCTGGTTTGATGCATTGGGCCTGGCCATCACCAGAACACAAAATATACAGTCGGGAACCTTTAGTAATGTGTGTGATTAGTTCCCGGATGTATTTGACGGATCGCTCAGCCGCTATACGGGGCCACCGGTTACCCTGAACCTCTATCCCATGGTGCGTCCAGTTCGCCTGAAAGCCCGGCAGCCCCTGTTTGCACTCCGGCCCAAGACAGAGGCAGAGCTCGACTGCCTAGTCAGCCAGGGGGTACTGCAGCCAGAGACCCCTATCGTAACCCCAGTCAAACCCAACGGGGATGTCAGGATCTGTGCAGACTACAAATATGCATTTATAAAAATGAACTGAACATTTCTGTTCTGCGCATTCTGCAAAATGATAAACGTGTGAGAGCCTTCCTGGTCATCTCAGTCAGGCCATATGCCACAAGGTGGGAGTCACAACAGAGAATGAATGGATATAGGCCATTGCCAATCTTACCCATTTGCAGAGTGGCACCTTCAGAAGGTTTTGTTCAGATAAGTGGAGCTCATGCAGCTGAGTGTAGTAAGAGAGGCAACTTGGCAGGTATGTGAGTCCAAGGCCACAAAGTATATGACCAGTACCTTGGATTGAATTTGGTAAGTGATAGGTTACCAATGGAGTGACAGCAGAATATTTGTGATATGTATGTTCCACCTAGCTCCCGCTAGCAACTGTGCTGTGGTGTTCTGTACCAACTGTAGTTTCTGCGTTGACTTAAGAGCAGACCCATGTAGCCTTGAGATTATAGCAGTATGGATCCACATGGCCAGCTTGGTCATCTTGTGAGCTAAATGAAGAGCTTCATTAACTTGCTTCTCCAGCAATAATGCTGTGTCCAGTATAACCCCTAGGCTCTTAAATGAGTCAGTGAGTGGCAACTAGACCCCATCAAATGTGAGAAGTACAGTATCCTTCAAAAGCTCAATGTTCTCATCTCAACCAGCATCACTTCTGTTTTTATCAGGATACAGTTTCAACTTATTCATCCTTAGCCATTTAACCACAGCAATCAGGTAGTGCCTGAGGATCTCTCACAGAATTATCAGGCAATTTGGGCAAAGAAATACAGAGTTGGGTATTGTTAGCATATTGATGACAACATACTTCAGAACAACAAATGCTTTATCTTGACCTGCCTGCTTCCTTTGATACAATTGATCATAAGGTGTTTAAAATGTTCTGTAGGAATTAGATATGTGGACCAATGCTCCCTCTAAGCTGTGGAGTCTTGTGAGCAAAAATTCTACTTTGTGAGCAACTGGCATTAAAGCTGTGAGCGAGTGATTTGGCTTCTATATAAATTAGTTTGCGCTGGAGCCCTCCTTCCTGAGCTGAGACAAAAATGTGTGAGCTGGAGGCTAAAACACTGTGAGCAAGCTCACACCTACTCAGCTTAGAGGGAACACTGGTGTGGACACAAGGTTGTTTTCTAACCAACTGTATGCAGAAGATAACTCCAGGGAATGATAATTAGCTATGTGGTATTTGTTTCTGGAGAGTCCCATAGGCTTTGGTGCTTTCTGCCATGCTGCTTAGTATCAATATGAGGCTTCTTAATGAGAACACCCAAAGCTTTGGAGCCAGTTGGCACCAGTTAGTGGATGACAGCTTGCTATATGTTTCCAGATACTCGCCCACAGGATAATGCCATCTCTGTCATGTGCTAGACAGAATAAGCTGAAATTGAATCCTGACAAGATGAAGGTAATGCTGGTCAGGACAGTGTCTATTCTTGAGGGGGTTATGCTCCTTACTTTAGATGGAGTTTTGCTTTCTTTGACAAGGAATGTTAAGAGCTTGGTGTTTTTGTTAGATTCCTCTCTCCTGTCAGAGAAGCAGGTGACTTAAGGTGGCCAAAAAGACATTTTCCAGCTGCATTTAGCCCTAAAGCTCTCACTGGGATATTAATAAGGAAAGTAATTTGGATTCTCTCCCTCCCCACAGTCTGACACAACCAGACACCCACCACCTCAGCAAGATCAAGAGAACCAAGTAAACCACCTCTTTTGTAAATTAATACTCTTTTTCATTTGACAGGTTAGGCAGATGGGGGAGGGGGAACAGACATGAGAAACAGTACAGGGATATGTGTGTGTTACTCTCCAGTCAGGAGAAAAGGCAGGACATATAGAAAATGTTGACTTTTATTTCTTGAGGACACACCAAATATGAATTAAAATGTTTTCAGAACGTTTTATCTTTATATTTAAAAAGATGCAAGAGGGTAGCGAACTGAGATTACCTGACCTACCTTAACCCTCAACCTGTGTGACAGAAATTGTGGAGAGTTGTGCAGTTTTTGAGTAAAAAATGATTTTAATTATTACTGAAGTTTCTGGACTCTCAATATCATTTGGAGATTTGGGAGGGGTTTTTTTGGGTCCTGAATATTTGGCATCATTGTTCTACCCAGGGCCGGCTCCAGGTTTCTTTGCACACAGAAGGCTACCTTCTCCCCCCCCGCCCCCGTGCACCCACCAATTTTCAAACATAAATGCATTTTAGGAAGAATGAAAAACACAAAATTTGAATTTGCTAATTTCTTTTTTTAATTGTGAGAACAAGTAATACAATTTTTGATTTTCTCTCTCAAGCAGAAAAACACAAATCACAAAGCATTTTG
>NW_015167577.1:284438-322416 GCF_001447785.1 Gekko japonicus | reverse complement strand
GGCCTGCGTGCCGGTGTACTTTGTCTTGTTCTGATCTAATAGTCACTTTGCAAAGCACCAGAAGCCACCAGATCAACTCTAGCAGGCTGCTGAGCCCCCCCTTTTTTCCAACTAACTTTGCAGGCTTAAGTGCACAGAGAGTCACTTTGCAAAGCACCAGAAGCCACCAGATCGCCTCTAGCAGGCTGCTGAGCCTGGCTCCCCCCCACACCTTCTTCAACTAACTTTGCAGGCTTAAGGGCACAGACAGTCACTTTGCAAAGCACCAGAAGCCACCAGATCGCTGAGCCTGGCTCCCCCCCACACCTTTTCCAACTAACTTTGCAGACTTAAGGACACAGACAATAACTTTGCAAAGCACCAGAAGCCATCAGATCGACTCTAGCAGGCTGCTGAGCCCTCCCCCCTTTTCCAACTAACTTTGCAGGCTTAAGTGCACAGAGAGTCACTTCGCAAAGCACCAGAAGCCACCAGATCGCCTCTAGCAGGCTGCTGAGCCTGGCTCCCCCCCCAAAGCACCAGAAGCCACCAGATCACCTGTAGCATGCTGCTGGGCCCAGCTCCCCACCCCAAGACAAAGCAAACAACCAGGCAGCTCACCTCAGGAAGGGCAGAAGTTGGGCAACAGAGCAGTCCTCTTTCAGGTAGAAAATACCTGAAGGTTTTGGAGGGTGGAGAGTAGGGATGGAGGGGTTTGTGAAGGAGTGGGACCTCCACAGGGTCTAATGCCACGAGTCCACTGTGCCAAGTAGGCCTTTTCTGTTGCCCAGGAATCAGCTGGAATTCTAGGAGATCTGCAGGCCCCATAGGGAGGCTGGCAACGCTAACTGAGGAGCCCCTTAAAGTGCCATGACCCTTCTCTTCTCTGCTCTGCAGCTCCTTTGTGCAACCCCCCTCCCAGTCCCACCAAAGACCAGTCTGTGGCTTCAGATGCACCCCCTGCACACACAAAAGAACTGTCCTGTACCTGCTCCTAGATGCTTGTGGGGAGGAGACAGGTCAGTCTCTCTTCTTCCCTTCCTTTCCTCTTCCACGTTTTCCCTGCCAGCCACTTTTCTCCTTCCAAGGAGGGAGGGATTTCCCTCTTTCCCCTTCTCTCTATGGGACTGCAAGCAGGGAGTTTTATTTCCCAGGAGGCAACAAGCACTTGAAGGGTATGGGGGGATACAAATCCAGCCTCCTTTCTTGAAATCCAGGCTCTGTGTCTCTTGTTAAAAAGAAACTCCCATCTGATGAAGTGTGCATGCACACGAAAACTCATACCTTGAATAAAACTTTGTTGGTCTTAAAGGTGCCAATGGAATCTAACTTTATTCTAAGGTCTAACCCCCCTCCTTCAGTTGAGTTTCCCAGTCCTTATCCGAAGTGGATGAAAAAGGAACTGGGAACCAGCTTCTCAGCCTCCTTTTTCTGAGATGGCTGAACAACCCCTGGGATTTCCCAGGAGTGCAGCCCTGTGCGGAGTGACTCCAGAGCAGCCCCACTGAGCTGCATTATAGGACATCACTGACTCCAGCCAGGTGGAAGTCCAGTCCCACAGGGTCTTCAGGGGAAAGGCTGAAAGCCTTTTTTCCCCTGGGGCTGCAGCAGTGGAACGGTTAAAACTGCTGAGCTGTTTGCTAGAGAGGCCGAGCAGGGGGGGCGGAAGGAAAAGAGAGCAGGTAGGGCTTCAGACACACAAAGGGGGGGAGCCTGGGAAGGTTTACTCTCAAGTAAGCCCATTCAGTCTCAGAAGACAGAAATTCGGCTCTCACATGTTTGGGGGAGGGTGTTTAAATCCTTTCCAAATGTGGTTTCCTTCTGCGGGTGTTTCCCTTTGTTAATCCCAGCAGGCCAGCACTCTTCTGAAGGTGGTCTTCTAGGCAACTGCCTAACTTGGCTTTATGGATGCACCGACCCTGGTTCTACCCACCCACCCCAGCAGGACCTAGAAGGGACAGAGGGAAAGACAGGAAGCTGGCCCCACCAAAGATATGCTAGTTCACATCTCCCATCCCTAGAAGTCATGCCTTACAGCGGATGCCTATCGTTAGGTGGACAAAGTCCAGGTCTACCTGCAATTGGAAATAATAGGGCCACTATTTCTATAGGTAGACCTGGACTCTCTACAGCCTGTAGGAAATAATGGCCCTACTATTTTTAATGGCAGTCGGATCTGGCCTCTGTCCACCAGACTAACAGTAAACTAACAGCTGGCAATCATGGAAGAAAGGGGACTTACCTGGCTAGCAGGATGAACAAGGATCTAGGGCAGAAATGGTGGCCTTCAAAGATGTCAGCATCGTTTTGACAACCATTGCAGTAACCAGATTAAAATGACAGGCCAGGCAGTATACTGGATAGTGTCTCAGCTATATTTCTATCAGTGTCCAAATCAGATGATATTTGAGAGTTTTTCTCAGCAAACAACTTAGCAACAGTATCACAAATAATCATCAGATCCTGAGAATGTAAAGGCTCAGACTTTGGAGTCAATGTGCTAAAATAATTTAAACAACTGAGCTGGGCACAAACTAGCCAATGCAGCAGTAGCCAAGAAGCAGAATTGTTCTGCCATTGTCTCAGCCACCTCATAGGATTTTAAATGAGCATTATAGAACACTCTGTCAGATTCAGTTCAAGTTTTTCACCAATGCTACTCTAAACGTTTCCCAGATGTCTTCAGGTCAGCCTGCTTCATAGTCAACCAAGGTGTCAGGTTGCATCTGAAGGGTGGAAAACTCAATTCCAGAAAGCAGTACATCCATGAGTCTCACAGGCAGACCATTTTAACTAAGAAGAAGAGTTGGTTTTTATACCCCACAATCACTAACCAAAGGAGTCTCAGTGTAGCTTACAATCGCCTTCCCTTCCTCTCTCTACAACAAGCACCCTGTGAGGTAGGTGGAGCTGAGAAAGCTCTGGTGGAATGTCAGTGCTGCTACTTAACCTACCACCTTCACACTTATATAGCAAGATTTTCTCTATCACATTTATTCCTCTATCACACTTATATGGCAAGATTTTGGGCACTGATTTCCATTCATTGGTGCTATGCTCCTTTACTTCTCTCTTGTCTCTCCTCCATTTTTTCTTGTTCTATACTAAGCATTTTCTTAGCTCTTATTCCTCATTTAGGGGGTGGGTCTTTCCCCAACTATTGGGTAGGCTGGACTGGGTAAGGGGTGCATTATACTCCCCCCCATTTTTTTTTCATAAGGTAAATTCATAATTAATTAGTCCCATTGATCACCATTGGTGTCCTGATTGCTCCCTGAGTAGGTCTTCAAGCACAGCTAGGAAAACTGCAGTGGAACTGTTGACCTGACAATCACCCAGGAAGGACTGAGGCTATTTATGGAGGTGAGTGCATACAGCTGTCATTAAGGCCAGAATGCTGTAGGCACTTTCAGCTGGGCTTAGTCCAGTATCCTGCAAAAGCTCATGATGGATCTTGGTTGTCACAAATCTCATGGATGGAGGAGAGGTCTCCGGGAAACCAGCCAAGCATTCCACTGCTAGATTTGACTCTGTACCCAAATTCTCCATCTCATCTGCTCCATGGGCTCTAGGGATGTTCATGGCAAAGTGTGGGTTTCACTGAAAGGCTTTTCTGTGGCCTCCATGTCCAACTCCTGTTCATGAGCCCATGGTCTCAGCAGATGACCTATTTGAGTACTGGGTGTCCAAGAGCCCAGAAACTATGAGGTCTTCTGGGATCTTGGTCTCCACAGGGTTAGTCATCACAACCTCCTTGCCCTGACAACTGGGAGATTAAAAAAGAGGCAGCACAAAGTTGCACAAATGGTTTCCAATGAACATATGAACGAATGAAACTGCCTCACAGATAATCAGACTATTGGTCAATCAAGGCCAGTGTTATCTACTCTGACTGGCATTGGTTTTCCTGGGTCTCAGGATGAGGTCCTTCACAACACATATCACTCAATCCTTTTTTTAAGCAGAGATGCTTGGGGTTAAACCTGGGACCTTTAGTATACCAAACATATGCCTTGTCACTGAGCCCGACTGGCATTGGTTTTCCTGGGTCTCAGGAGGAGGTCCTTCACAACACGTATCACTCAATCCTTTTTTTAAAGCTGAGATGCTTTCGGTTAAACATGGGACCTTTAGTATACCAAACAGATGCCTTGTCACTGAGCCACAGCCCCTCCGCAATCTAACTAGGGACACATGAATCGCAGCTTGCTTCTGTGAATACAGCAGCATGAGGCAAATATGTTTATTTGTCTTCATCATCTTCAGGCAACTGACACTGATGAAATATTCCAAGCAATTTTTCAAAAATCATAGTAGAAATACCCTGATGATATTTTAACAATGAAAACGGCTGTTTAGGTTGTATAATACAATTAAATATCACACAAATATTGAATAGAGCATTCTAAAAAAGGTAAGCATTTCACTATTTTTATTTTTAAAGTGTTAAATGGAATAGGGAGTTGAGCAGAACTATACATTTCAGGTTCAAACTTTCACAAAGGAGTGCTAGACTTCAAGGTAGAAATTACAGCATCTCAGATCTTGAACATAATTCTGGCACTTTTGTTATAACTCACACTTTTAAATAAATGTGCAATAAATTAGCCATTCACAACTTGGCAAAACTCAACAAGCAGTGAAAATTTATTAGCCGAACCACACAAAAAATGACTTCCTTGTAATTAAAAATTAAAATTGGTGCATTTGAATGCCAAGCAAAATGGAGAGTTGAGAATGTAATGAATGGAGAAATAAATGCTTTTCTCTGCCCATGAAAAGTACATCAGCATGGAAGGTTAGTGGTGGTTCGACTACAAAAGCTCACATTGAATTTGAAGACTGCTTAATATCTGAGATGAATAATAGCTGAAGTTCAAAATGCTCTTATAAAGCACATGGATTACGAGAGCAAGTTATACATTCAAGAGAGGGGTTCTATTTAAATAGTCTGTGCCATGATATTAAGTTTTTTTTCAGCCTGCTTTTATCTTGGTTTAAAAATAATAAAGAAACCCAGTAATTAGAAAATTAAGGGTATCCAACTCCCACACATTAATTTGTCAAGATTCTGCTTAACCATAATAAGTTAAATAGAACATGATTTCCAATTGTAGCTGAGGTGTTAATACTGTGGGACTAGAATGGGCATATTTTGTCATGGCCAAAGATGCAAAAAATTGTAACGCTTTATTGAGCAATAAGTGTAAAACCAGAATGTTAGACAATACACTGTATGGACAAACAACTTTAAAACAAACCTTTTAAAGAATTTATAAAGGGGAATATAGCTTCCCCCCCTGTATTGTTAATTTGCTATACTACAATAAACTGGATGTCACATGTTCAAATTGGGGACCACTTCAGCTTGACTCTGGCCCCTGCCACACGGCAGGGAAAACACGAGGCGAAGCGCGGCTTTTAAAAGCCGCACCAAAAAAGAAACGCCACGGCAGGATCCCACGGATCCCGTTAGCCGTGCACCGTTGCTCCCCGGCATGATCAGATGCCGGGGAGGAAGAGGCGAGTGGGAGGGGGAGGCTGCCGAACTGCGCATGCTCGAGCATGCTCAGTTCGGCCGGGGGACAGGATGTGCTGGCACAAGGACGCGCCGGCTGATCCCACAGCCGGCTTGAGGCGCTTCAATCGGAAGAACCACCCAGTGTAGGTGGTTCTTTTTGGTGCGGGTTTTCGGCCGGGAGAGACGGATCGGAGACGGGCAGGCCACGATTCCCAGATGTTGCCGTGGGATCGTGCCCGTTTGATCCGCCCCCGTTCTGTCTCGCTCCCGGACCAAAACCCCACGTATGAACGGGGCCTCTGTAGTACAAAATCTGCTTATTCCATCCATCCATCCATCCATCCATCCATCCATCCATCCATCCATCCATCCATCCATCCATCCATCCATCCATCCATCCATCCATCCATCCATCCATCCATCCTTCCATCCATCCATCCATCCATCCATCCATCCATCCATCCATCCATATGCTTTTAACCCACTCAATAAAGACTTGAAGTGGCTTACAATGTAAAAAGAAAAAGAAAATGAAGGCTGCAATCAGACGTGCCTTTAGATCCAACTCAGCTGTGAATGCCTGATGGATCCCATGCTGCCTCACCACAGATACGGAGTTAAAAGACATGGGGAAAGTCTGGTCCTAAGGCTTGCCGACAGGCCATGGAGGGACTTTCTGCTGTCTGATTGCTCAAGCATGCACTCAAGCCATCGGGATGGTCTGTTCATGCCATCCTGACTTGGTATCTTTTTTGCCCCTTCGCTTAGCAGTATGCACAGTACAGCACACTCCATGGGGAACCCTCTGTGCAGAGGTGTGATTCCTCATTTATGCTCATGGGAAACAAAAGGCAAAGAAAACCCCCACTCGCCCACACATGCCGTCTGATCTTGCAGTGACAGGCTGAGCCCGCACCTACACAAGATGTGTGTTCGTGCAACGCTGTGTCAATTTCCACCTGGGGAAATAGGCTCACTTCCCCTCCACACCAAGTGGCATGTGTGATTGCAGCCTAACAGAGAACTATCAAGTCTTTGAAATAAGTAAACACAAGTTATCAGACAAAACCCTATGATGAAAGCAAAACTGGGACTACTGAGGTTGCTCTCATAGCTATACATACTTAAGGTTAAAGTTCTACCCAAAATCAGTGGTATTCACTGCCAAATACTAAATCAGTTTGTAATGTTTGAATGCATACACATGCATGCAATATTGTAGCACCATGCATGGGTCTGTTGCCGGCAGCATTTTATCTAAGCCATTGTGCCATGCTCCCATGGGGTTGATCCAGCCAGCTTTTCAGACTGACTAGCAAAAATGCTATACTGTGGAACATGGAAACTATGTAGACAAAAGTGATGTGGGATGAGGACTGCGATAAGGAGGGGACTTGGGCTGGATTAAGAGGGGGGGGAAATCTGGCTGGATTCAACCCGTTGTCTTCCATATATGTTTTGTTTAACCATGATACATTACCTTAAGCTCCATATTTACCAGCATGTATCTTCTTGTGGAACACAAAGTGGAGATGGCAGCAGTTCCAGTGGGGGGTTTTTTCTCTAAAAGCAAAAAAATCAATGACCACAGTAAGGACAATTTTGTCAAAATCAACACTCATACGTTCTTCAAGTGGGAAGATAGGAACTGAACAGGATGACTTCTGCCCCCACCAATGCATTGACCAAGTCTTACCCACTCACTCCTCTGCAGTTTTTCACCTCACTGTCTCACAGTTTCTCCCTAAACCTGATGTGGGTACTGTTTATAGGTGAAGGTAAATCCTAAACATTACAATTTTTTTGAAAATATTGCTGTTTTGAGGAATATAACTATTTCCATATTTCTCAGATTTATATTCTGTGTTCATCTACAAAGAACTTTCAGAGGATGGAGACATGACTAGGATTTTGTTTTCCCCCAGAAAGATACAGGTAACATGATAAGAGTAACATGGTTAAATTTTTTTGCTCCATTTCAATATCTTGCCAGGTCTGGCAGATTAAAACTATTTGACAAGGAACAATAACAGAACAATGGAAACATGTGTGTTGTGTCTCATAGGCTCTGGTGGCTGTGTCACACTGCATTCCATTTTTCTAATAACTATTTTCTATTTTTAGTCTGATGGTCCTATAGCAGAACTAAGCTGTTTGTGAACTAGTTCAAATATTTGCCTTTCCATGCATGGTACCCTATAAAAAACAAGCATTTTGTGTTTCCAGCAACTACAGTACAGAGTTATTGACAATGGCAGAAAAAGCAGGTAACCTTTCCATTCCCCAAAGCAATATTTCATCCTGGATTATGTGCTGTATCAAGCCAGTAACTGCAGTTATTTAACCATTCAATATTCTTTAGCAAACATGACCATCTTTTGCCTTGCCTGCTTATGTTTCTCCCAGAGGTTTTAAACAGAAGTAAATTCACTGAAGCAGAAGTAGCACAAATAAAGCTGTCTTTACCTGGGGATGTGTATGTTTGTGTGTGTAAGTGGGGATGATTAAAGAAGGGAAAAAATAAACTCCCTTTCCAGTGAGACTAATAGCAAATCTTATATGAAATTGTATAAAAGTGTCCAGTGCTTCTACCTTAAAACTTCAGTGTTAGATGCTAATATTCAAATAGCAACTTAGATATACTCACACACACTATCCATCTATTTAGAACCTATTAATCCCATACTTTCTCCAAGGAGCTCAGGTTGGAATACATCTTCTTCCCATCCTCTATTTTACCCTCACACCAACACTGTGAGGTAAGTTAGGTTGAGAGTGACTGGTTCATGGTCACCTAGTGAGCTTCATGGCACAGCCGGGATTTGAACCTGGGTGTGTCCCATATCCTAGTCTAACATTTCATAACATGGTAATTTGAATCACCATAGATGAAGATGAGTAGCCATGTTAGTCTGTCTGTAGCAGTAGAAAAGAGTCCAGTAGCACCTTAAAGACTAAAAAAAAAAATTGTGGTAGGATATGAGCTTTCATGAGTCTGAAAAAGTGAGCAGTGACTCACGAAAGCTCATACTCTAACACAAATTTTGTTAGTCTTTAAGGTACCACTGGACTCTTACTCTTTTTTATTGAATCATTATATATTCTAGTAATGAAGCTGTCCAGATCTGAGGATACTTAAATCCAGACACTGAACCAAGGTAGATCTTTTGACAAACCTGAAAAGTGTTCCAGGTTTGCAGGAAAATCGGAAATCTTAGATAGATAGATGATAGATACTCCCCCCCCCATTATAAAAGGAGTGTCTAGCTTTAAAAAACAAATGCCCCCTGTGGCTGTTGCAAGGTCCTTTTCAGGACTGTTCTGGCCTTTGTGGGAGGATTCATCAGGATGGTTTGATACCACATTACTTGCATGACTTACCGAGGTTTGGTTGCTTGCTAATATTCAACAACAGCTACTCAATGAAAGCCAGTGTGCTGTAATAATTAGAGTTTCATACTAGGACCTCAAATCCCCATCCTGCCCTGAAAACTCTCTGGGTGACCTTGGGCCAGTTACACATTCTTAGCCTAATTTACCTCACAGAGGCAGGGCCAAGATTGACCATTAAGAGTACCTGGACACCTCCTGGTGGGCCGATGGCCACCCCCTTCAGCTGAGCCTGCCAGCCTACTGACAGAATGCCTGAACCTGACCCACCCAAGCCCTACAGAAGGTGGGAGAGGTAGCATACAGCCAGCCAGGGGAGACAGAATCTGACCCACCAGATCCCCACATGAGAAGCAATACAGGGAAGTGGAGACACATGACTCTGCTTGCAAGTAGTGATGCAAACAATGGTGTCCACTCCAGCCAAGCAACACACAATGGGAGGTAGATGGTGGCACCTGGCCCAGACTTAGCCCCAAATAAGGAGATTCAGATGGCAGCTCTTGGCCCAGCCAAGGCCAATGAAAGGTGAGTAGAAGCAGAATGTGATAGTCAGCCTGAGCCCCACATGAAGTGAGGCAGATGGCAGCACCCAGCCTGGCCAATCCTTACATGAGGTGAGGCAGTCAGTGATATGAATGAGTTTGTCAAAAGCTATGTAATGGGAAGTTATGCCAAAATACACAGAATTCTTTTATTTGTTTGTGCATTGTATCAGTAAGGATGACTGTCCGGCTTCCCTTCTTGTGGTAACAGAAATCTTAAGCAAGATACTTCAGAGTCACATGGGGGTATACATACTCTCCAAAGTGTGTGTGTTTCTGCATGCTTGCGAGAACATTTAAATAACCAAAACATACAGGTCTTTCCCATGGGATAAACCCTCCCCCATTATAGGCCTTACACATACACTGATGACACCCAGCTCTATCTGATGTTAGGCGGCCAGTTGGACTCCAGACAGGAAGATCTGGACTGGGCACTGCAAGCCATGGCTGGTTGGCTTAGAGTGAGCCAGCTGAACCTGGACCCGGAGAAGGCGAGGTCCTGTGCCTGAGTCAGGGCAGTTCAGGGATAGGGGTCCCACTCCTGACCTTTGGTGGGGCACCATTAGCACCAGCGCCGGTGGTTAGGTGTCTGGGAGTGCTCCTGGATACCTCCTTAACAATGGAGGCCCAGGTAGCAGCCACTGCTAAGTCGGCCTTTTACCACCTTCGGCTGATTCAGCGGTTGGTTGCCTTCCTCAACCGTGATGACCTTGCTACAGTGATCCATGCTATGGTCACCTCGAGACTAGACTACTGTAATGCTCTCAACATGGGACTGCCCTTGTCACAAATCTGGAAGCTGCAGCTAGTGCAGAATGCCATGGCTAGGCTTCTGATGGATCTTCCTAGATGGAAGCATATCTTGGCTGCCAATAGCCAAGGTGCTGGTACTCACCTTTAAAGCTCTATATGGCCAGGGTTCGACATACCTGAGGGACCGCCTTTTCTCATATGTACCCCAAAGAGCACTATGGTCAGGGTCACAACATCTTTTGACCCTCCCAGGCCCTAGGGACACCAGGCTTGCTGCTACTAGGGCCAGTGTCAGCTAGCTGCCATAGAGGATTGGGAAGCCGTAGGTTCCCCCCCCTCTCTCGCCGGGCATCTGCGCATGCCCTATCTCCCCTGTGCACAGTCTTCTCTCATGCATTCCTGTCTGTAAACGCTAGGCAACGCTTATCTGCAAGATTAACAGGTGTGTGGGGAGAGCTGCTTTGCTAACTGTATAATGAACTGCACCATGTGAAGCTGTAATTGTTTAGGTTTCGGGGCCGTTGTTTCTCAGGCCTTTGAGCGCGCAACCTGCAGTCCGCCCACTCGGCGGGAATGGAGATTATTGGTTCTGGTCCTGTTTGAATGTATTACATTATTCCTTGCCCACCCTAACCCAGGCATTCTGGACAGCCTGAACTTGTTCCTGCTCTATCATGGCTTTAATAAAATACTACTTTGCTTAAACGTGTATTGGATTAATCGCTGTGAGGGGGACCTGACAGCCAGGAACTTTTCAGTGGCGGCTCCATACTGGTGGAATGAGCTCCTGAAAAAGATCAGGGCCCTGCGTCAAGGATTTGTATTTATTTTTTACAGTGGTGAAAGAAGATACCGTAAATTTTATTTAAGGAAATATTAACTAAATGTAATGTCCAAAACTGGAGACAGTCTCTGCTGGAAGAGGTGTGGCAAAAAGGCACATTCCTATACATTTGGTGGGAATGCCCCCCCAAATCCAATGTATAAAAAGCAAAAACTAAACGCTGGCCCCAGTCACACAGGCCAGATAACACGGGGGGGGGGGAGGTGTGGCTGTTCGCCCTGGAGCAAAATAAAGTGCGCTATCCCGATCACACAGTCCCCCGAGTCTCCGCACTTAGGCTGTTAGCTGGCGATCACATGGCGATGCTGGAGCATGACAAAGAAGCGGCACGGCAAGCGTTTCGCGTTTGTGCGCATGTGCAGTTCTGCGGAGCAGCACTGCTTTCAGTTACGTGTTTGTGCGCATGTGCTTACAAAAAACATCTGGTTTGTGACGGAACCTGGATGGGCGCCGGATGCCATGGGATACTAGCGCTCCCACAATCAGACGCCCACCCCTGCCCCGTGTTTTCCAGATACTAGTTCACTTTCCATGATACTTTTTTACTGCACATTTTGGGCACGGGTGCGCTAGGCTTTCCAGATGTTGTGGTGTGATCATGCACCGAAAATCTGCCTGACATTCGTGCCTTTAGTGCAGCAAATCTTCCATGTGAATGGGGCTAAAGCTCACCATCTCAATTAGTGATGGAATGTTTAGTACCACTAGCACTTTATGATTACCTGAATGTTTAAAAATGTTTAAAATGTTTTTATGTGGATTTTATGGTACCTTGTACTGGTTACTGTAAGCCGCCCTGAGCCTGTTCGTGGGGAGGGCGGGATACAAATTAAATAAATAAATAAATAAATAAATAAGCTGGGTTAGTAAAATGACCTGAAACCCTGGAGACCCACTGCTTGTCAGATTAGACAGTACTAAGTTAGGCATATGTTCTCTACCAGTGGTGCAAGAGCCATTCAAGGCTTCCAAACAGTCTTGACATTTCAGTTAAAACACACAAATAAGTCCTGTGTACTTCTTGAAATATCTTCAATTGTATCCTGTCTTGGCAGCTCTTTGCTTGTGAGTTAATAGGCTTTTGATGAGACTATTTCAGATCAGTTTGGAGATGTATTATAAATTTTAATTTGTTCTGTTTATTTAATGAAACTTGTTGAGACTAATCCTCATTTTCTAGCAAGTGTTAAAAAGTCCCATTTAATTAAAATTAATGACCTTCATGCCTACAAAAGATTGCTAGGCTCAGAGGAGATGATTCTAACACTTTGTTTAAGAGGGAAGTACAAAATGCTAAGCTCCATTAAGTAGAGGGGAAAAATCACTACAAAACGATCATCACTTTTGAGATAAATTAGAAGTTTCACTTCGAGGGGGAATTTGCAACGGGTTTTTGAAGTCTGGAGACTGTTTGCAGCAAGAAGATATATTTTAAAATATTTGATCTGATGAACTGATTCCAATTAATTTGTTTCAGTAATGATGTCACATATCTTACCTCCATTTTAAGAATTAATTATACAAACATGACAAAAGTAAGCTTTAAAAGGCAATTTTGTGTATTCCTTTCTAACAGCACAATTTTATACATGATGGAGTTTTAGACATTAATGACTAAATTATGGGAAAGGATCTGGCATAAAATAATTTGATTAGGGAAATAGTGAAAGAAACATTGTTGTGTATTGTAATTGATTATTCTAACTGCGTACTATATAAGCAGGAGGAAAGGCAGCACAGTAAAGCCTATCTCATCAGATTTCAGAAGCTAAGCAGGGTTTGTACTTGCATGGGAGACCACCAAGGAGGGATCTGCAGAGGAAGGCAATGGTAAACCACTTCTGTTTCTCGTTTGCCTTGAGAGCTTGTTGCTGGGGGCTCCATAAGTCAGTTGCAACTTGAGAGCACATATGTACGTACATACAATATAAGTATACTGCATCCTTTCTACAGAAGATATGATTTATTTGAAAAGAGAAAAATAAAACACATACACATATGTGGGGCAGGGCAAGAGGAAAGAAGGCTTAAACCTGTCACCTCATCAAAAAGTAAAATCCTGGGGTCGTAATTGTAAATTAATCCTCCTGTACAAACTGAAACTGTTGTTTCTATTCTTTAATAAAGCTGAAAATTCAAGTGAACGGAAGTTGAACCTATGCTCTCCTGCACTTTCCCCCCACTGTATGAAGTAGGGATGGGCATGAACCACATTGTTGTGGTTTGATTCATGGTTCATGATTGAACCAGGAAACAAGCCAAATGGATAGGCCAGTCCTGAACTGAATAGTTTGTATAGGTTTGTGGGACATTTAAAGTTTAAAACCCTGCTTTCTGCTCTCTGCAAAAGCACAGGGAGCAGAAAGCAGTGGTTTAAATGGCTCAGAGCCATTTAAACCAAACAGCTCAGCAGTGGTCCCACTTCAAAGTGGGTGGAACGACCAAAACCAGAGGCTATTTCACTCCATTCTTTCTGCTGGCAGCAGCTTTTCCCGACCAGCAAACAGGAGGCAGCTGTTGGGGTGCCGGGTGCAGCCCTTTTAAATGGGTTGCATGAGTGAGCCCTAGACAGCTGGGCTGGTGCAGAGAAGTCTCTCCCTGCTGGCTCAGCTGTCACACTCTGGCTCCCTCATGTAGCCCATTTAAAGGGGCTGTGCCAGACAGCCCACGGTGGGGGTGAAGAGCCCCCAGGAAGTCACTTCCCTTCTATTCCATTCCCCCTTTCTCCTGGATGCAGTGAACTGCAGCCAGGAGAAATTGGGGGGTGGATCTCTTGGGAAGAGACTGCTTTCCATTCTCTTCCACCTTTCTCCTGGAAGCAGCAAGCTGTGGCCAGGAGAAAGTGGGGGGGGGATCTCTTGGGAAGGGATGCCCTATCTCTCCCTTCCACCTTTCTCCTGGAAGCAGTGAGCCACAGCCTGGAGAAAGTGGGGGGATCTCCCAGGAATGGACTCCCTTCCACTCCCTTCCTCCTTTCTCCTGGATGTGGTGAGCTGTGGTCAGGAGAAAGTGGGGCAGATATCCCAGGAGAAAGTGGATCTCCTTGCCAGCAAATAGAGCCTTCTCCATGTGGCCCTAGCTGTCTTGGACTCACTCGCACAGCCCATTTGAAAGGGCTATGCCAGGGAGCTGGCTCAGCTTTAAATGGGCTGTGCAAGTGAGCCTGAGACAGCTGGGCTAATGCAGAGAGCCCTCTCCACACTGGCTGAGCTGCCTCTGGCTCCCTGGTGTAGCCCCTTTAGGAGCTGTGTCAGGTAGCCCAAAGTGGGGGTGGAATGCCCACTGAAAGGCACTTCACCCCTTCCATTTAAAACCTGCTTTTAGCTCCCCATGGCTTTTCACAGAGAGCAGAAAGCAGGGCCATTTAAACCCCTGTTTTCTGCTCCCCCAGGAAAGCCACAGAAGCATAAAACAGCGGTTGTTTAAATGGCATTGTGTCAAAATTTGTGGTAGTTTGGCCCTGTTCTTCAGTTCATGAATTTCGGTTTGTGAACCCCGAGCAGTCAAAAATTCTTTAGTTTGTCAGCTGGTTTGTGCCCATGCTTAGTATAAAGCATTGATTTTTCTTCTCTGAGCAAAGCCAACAAGTTTGATTAATGCTGACATGGGCTTCACAGAGGCTTGGCAGGAGGGCAATTATAGTACTTTTTCATTTGTTTACCCCTATCTACATGCCGGTTAGCTGTATTTGTGTTCTCTAGAGCTCACACATTCTAAGTGCTTGTCTAATTTATTTTACAGCTTGGGGAGCAAAAAAAATTTTTTTTTACAGCTTACTCCTTGTTGCAATTTTTATGGCTTCCTTATTGCCCATGCTTAATTACTCTCTGTATAAATGCTTAGAATGTCAAAAATGTCCTGGAAATTGTGTGGATGAACCTCAGCATCTTATAGGTTTTAACTGAAAGAAGAAGTGCCTGATAAGTAAACTTTGTGCAGGCTACAATCTAACGGGAAGTTAAGTTTCAATGTGTTTTAAATATCCATAATTCTATATTGGATTGCTGCCAATGGAATAGTTTTGGGGGTTCTATTTTGCTACATAAGGAGTCTCCTTTGTTTGGAGAAGGTTTCTTACTTAGCAGAAGGGAGTCCAACCCAATATTTTCCAGAAGTAAAACATGCACTTCTGTATTGAAGGGAGATATTTCAAAAGACACATGCCCCACAAAAACAAACACACAAAAAATGGAATACATACTTAGAAAGTCTAAAGGGCATCCTTTATCTATATACTATTAGCCACCCAGGGCTGCTATCTGCAGATATCTAAATCTGCAGATCAGGGCCACACAGAGGCTAAAGAGATTTTTATGCACACTTGGGTGCACAAAAATCTGAAATGTTTAAATTTCCCCACAAGTAAAGTAATTGTTTTATTAAAAATTAAAATTGTTGTCTGTGCATGTGCAGACAATGCACTTACTTTACTTATGTGGTGCCAGCAGCAGCAAAACTCTAGGGCTCAGCCACAGCGTTGGCTGACACCAGAAGCTGCTTGGGGCCCAGCTGCTGTGGAAAACACCGGTAGCCACTCGGAGCTCAGAGTGGCTCCCAGACAACATGGTGGGGAGGGAGGGAAGGAAGCCTCAGTCAGCCTGCCCAGAGGAGCTCTAAATGAGCCACTGAGAGCAGGGAGGTAGGGAAGGAAGCCTCAGCGAGCCTTGGCATGCCAACCCAGAGCAGCTCTGGATGAGTTGCCAAGAGCGGGTGGGGGAGGCAGTGGGCCCGGGGTCTGCAGTGGGGCCAATGAGAAAGTGGGGTGGGGGAGATGGGATTCCCCCCCCCCCAGCAGTATTATGGTCTCCCACTTGTCCAAATATAATTGTATGTGGCAAATTACCACTTTCTGGCAAGTAAATCAAGGATGTTTCACTGATCGTTTAGCTCCTCAGGATTTTTTTTTAAAAAAGTATGGAGATCGTGAAATGGGCCATCTGAGCAATGACCATCTCGTTATATCCACATTTTAATGAAATGGCCTCACCACAGACAATTTAAAATGTCCCAAAAGTGATCATACACTTCATCTGTAAGCCTCAGTCCAAAAAACACTTACTAAAAACCTGCTGTACATGAAAAGTTCACTGCTGTACATGAAAAGTTCACAGATCGGATACCAAAGCTTGCCTACGACCTATCATACAGATGAATAGTTCACTGGATACAGGCAGAACAAGAGAAGCTCCAACCATTCTGAGACTATCACTCTCTTTTTGAATTAGGCTCTTGTTGCCTTAATACTCCCCATTGACTGCCCCCCCAATCAGACTTTAAAAATAAAGGTATCACTGTCTTTTCCCTTGTCAATAACATTAATAAAATGAGTTTTATTTGGGACTTTATTTTCCTAACCATACCTACGTTGTGGCTCAGTTTCATTTGAATGCCATGTGTAGTGACTGGTGAGCAAGCGACTATGGAATAGTGACTGAATTGCAGAACTATTTCATTACTAACAACACTATTTAACTTGCATGCACAGCTGTTTTGGAGCACAGATAGTCTGTACCAAACATTACTGCTCTCCCTACAGATATTAGGACCTTAGTGGGTTACAGTTGCACCTTTCTTTGTGTATTGAAGTCAATGAGTTTAGAAGACTGTAACTCTTCTTAAGATTGTACTGTAAATTATTGGGCATTCTAGTGGAGTTTTCAACATTTCTTTCCCTTTGGACTGGAAATCCCAGATGCTAAATCACAAGCTGCTTATTAAAGACCCCTTA
Source organism: Gekko japonicus (assembly GCF_001447785.1). Taxonomy (NCBI): domain Eukaryota; kingdom Metazoa; phylum Chordata; class Lepidosauria; order Squamata; family Gekkonidae; genus Gekko; species Gekko japonicus. Next base: position 305,653 of record NW_015167577.1, on the reverse strand, counting down.
GTTTCAAAAGGGGTCTCCCAAAGGTCCCTTGGTTCTATGGAATCAGTTTTGTAGTCCTGTGGATCCTAGCCCATGTAAATAGAAGGGCTTCATACTAGTAAGCTTTCTCTGATAGATTTCTCCCCAGATTTTGGAGTTCCCATATTACCATAAATGTTTCACAAAGGGGAACTCAAATGTCAAAATCTGGAACCCTTTCAAAATTGTACTTCCAAAATGCATAAAATAAATGGGCACTAGAAGGGGAGGAGGGGCACGAGGAAGTGAGAGAACTGGAATACCAACCACTGGTGTATGATGGTATTGGGGCATCGGTTCCAGCACTTTCTTGCAGGCAGATTTTCAAAGGGACTTAGTTGCAACTAATGATGGTTGAATTGTGTCCAATGTAGGGATCTCCAACCTTTTTGAAACTCCAGGCCCCTTTGGAATTCTGACACAGCATGGTGGGTATAGCAGCCCCGTAGTTAGATGATTTTTGGTGGGGGAGGCACTGTGGGGCATGACATCACTTCTCCCATCACAAAAAATAAAAATACATTTTTCTTGATGCTGAGAACAGGGTAGGCACCAGTCTGGGAGATTAATTAAGAAAACTTTGTGCTTTGGTGTCAGGAAGATGGGGATCCCATGTGCTGAGCAGGGGAGGGGAGGGGGACTGGGAGAGTCAGGAGCAGGGCACATTTGGGAGGGGGCATCAGCCCATGTGTCCCACGCTAGCTACAGTTTTGGGGCACAGGCACAAAATGGCTGTCAGAGCTAGCCATAAAATGGCTACCACAAGTTACCTTTAGTGACCCAGTGAAGATCCTTCTGCTGCAGTGGCAGGTGCTGCCAAAGCACCATTTTAAAAAAAATCTTCACAGCCAATCAAATCTCCAGTGGTCAATCAGAAGCCTTTCTGAGCAGAAGCTCCACCTGATCCCACCTACTTTCTAAAAACACTTGGTGGGCATTAGGAAGGTTGTTGGCAGGTGCCACGTTGGGGACCCCTGGTCCAAAGGAAAGCAACACTGTACGAGCACATTCCAAATCTAAACCACAGCCTGTAACTGAAGTATGTAATATGTTAAAATATGCATACGGATTGGGAAATTCATCCAAGGCTGTTTTCCTAGAGGTGAAGGCCCGCTCCTGGCCTTCGATGGGGCACCATTGGTGGCTGCGTCGGGGGTTAGGAGCTTGGGAGTGCTCCTGGATTCCTCCTTGACGATGGAGGCCCAGGTTGCAGCCACTGCTAAATCGGCCTTTTGCCGTCTTCAGCTGGGTTGGCAGTTGGATCCCTACTCTGCGGCTTGTTCAGCAGTTGGCCCCCTACCTCGATCGCGACGACCTGGCTACAGTGATCCACATAATGGTCACCTCAAGATTAGACTACTGCAACGCTCTCTACATGGGACTGCCCCTGTCCCAAATCCGGAGGCTGCAGCTAGTGCAGAATGCTATGGTCAGGCTGCTGATGTGTACCCCTAGACAGGAGCACATCCGGCCTGTGCTGAAGGCACTGCACTGGCTGCCAATAGCATACCGGATTCGCTTCAAGGTGCTGGTAGTTACCTTTAAAGCCCTATAAGGCCAGGGTCCAACATACCTGAGGGACCGCCTTTCCCCATATATACCTCAGAGAGCACTACAGTCAGGGTCGCAACATCGACTAGTCATCCCAGGCCCCAAAGAGGCCAGGCTCATTGCCACCAGGGCCAGAGTCTTTTCTGTGGCGGTTCCTTACTGGTGGAATGAGATCCCGGAGGAAATCAGGGCCCTACGGGATCTTCTGCAATTCTGTAGGGCCTGCAAGATGCAGATCTTCCACCAGGCCTTCAATTAGGAGCTGCCCGCCACTACCATCAACGTCCACTATTAACATCAGGGGCGTTGGGCTGGCCGTCGTTGAAAGTAAGCCATATTAGCTTGATATGCTGGGAGACCGCTGAGCTGGGTGCTTTGATGCCACACTATATGGTACGCCATCTTGATTTAATAACACTGTGAACACTTTAATTGTAAATAGGTTTGTTTGTTTTAAATGGTTTTAACTGTTTTATATGCACTTGGTACACTGTGCCAAGTAATGTAAGCCGCCCTGAGCCTGCTTGCTGGGAGGGCAGGATAAAAATACTACAAATAAATAAATAAATAAATACATTTCAGTTGTTGAGTATGCTTTATTTCAATTTTCAAGAGAACAGCTGCTTTAAATATTTCCTTTTTCATTTCTTTTTCATTTACTTTTGATTCATCTGATTAGCAACCAACATTTCCACCTCTGTACCTTTGATAAAGAGAAAGAGGTTTGTGTTTTATACTGGGGGGGGGGGATCTCCTGGCATTTGCAACACTTTGTTCAGTGTATCAATCTCTGTGGCCATGTTTAAAGCAACTGCAGCAGCTATTCCACAACTGGAATCCTAAAAGAAGCATTCAGATGCAGATTATTTCTTGTTTTGCTTTATGCAATTCCAGGTCCAAGATACTGTAGATCTATTTAATGTTTTTCCAAACGGAATTATGATGTTACCTTGTTGTGGGGATTTTTTTAAAAAAACTGCAGATTCCTGCAATTGGAGCAAATCAGTCACTCCTTTGGTGTAGTGGTTAAGTGCGCGGACTCTAATCTGAGAGAACCGGGTTTGATTCCCCACTCCTCCACTTGCATCTGGCTGGATGACCTTGGGCAAACCGTAGTTCTGATAAGAGCTGTTCTTGAAAAAAGAGCAGTTTCTGTCAGAGCTCTCTCAGCCCCACCTACCTCACAGGGTGTCTGTTGTGGGGAGGGGAAGGGAAAGGAGTTTGTAAGCCACTCTGAGACACCTTTAGGTAGTGAAGGGCGGGGTATAAATCCAATCTCTTCTTCTTCTTCTTTTGTAATTAGACAGTCTATTCCTGGAAAAAGAGAGAGAGAGAGAGACAGAGAGAGAGAGACAGAGAGAGAGAGATTTGTCAGCATCTTAGTGGTTACATCAGAATAAAGCAAGCATCTATGTTTTAGCCTCTCCTCTGGGAAAATTTTCAAATCACTGAACTGGCTAGCAGAGGAAGACATATAGCTGTAGTTTAATATTTATCTCTTGGCACAGCATTTTCTTACTGGCATCATTTGTCTCCCAAGAACAATATCTATGGTACATAAAAATATCTTGTGCTCTCCCATCCCTTCCCCTTCCTCTAATATCAATATCATTTGCTCTTGAATCCCTAATGCCCAGTCTCTTTATAACTCTGTCTTCTTCTGGAATTCTCCCTCTCTGCTCCCCGCCCCGGAGCTTCAACACAAGAGTTTCAAGTTTAGTAAGAAGTCACATTTGAGAGGGTAGCCAAGGACACATTTGCATGGATTTTTTCTTTTTATAGATAGAAGATTGTCTAGCCTTTCACAGGGAGTTGTATTTTGTAGTTAAGGCAATTGGGCCATGAACAGTGTCCTCATTGCTGTAAGGGGAGGGAGTCATTGCTGTGAATGTTTCAGTGTGAAGGACCAAAATGTTTATTTCAGAATGTGGGAAGGGGGTGGCAAGCCTTCCCACTGTAGGTTTGCTCACCAGTGATCAGTTTGGTCTCCAAAGTCCTTTATAGACAATCTGATTTTCTTGCAGAGACTGAATAGCAATTTATGTATACCATTCAGATGTCATTCCTCAGCAAGCTGGTCCATTGCAGAGCAACTGAAGTTTCCCAGCTCTCTCACCCCTATGTTGATTTGCTACGAATTTCCAGTTCAACCCCATGTGTCCAATTGTGTTTGAATGTTGCACAGAAGCTGGGTATGAACTTTTGATGAACATCTGCTAGCTAAGGTGTACAGTGGCATTACATAAAACAGTCCTTTCCTTTCCCCTCCTGACCATGTTCTTTCTATGTCAGTAGTAGGAATTTCAGACAGATGATATAATCCGGAAGAGGAACGGTTCCCAAATGGTTTCTGGTCTGTCATTTCAGATAGAACAGTTTTAGAACCAGTTCCCTACCGAAATATATTTGTAATTTCAGACAAACGCTTCTGTCCTGTTTAGGAAATGGGGCTGAAGCATTTTAACTGTCAACCGCTTCCAAGTAGTCTTCAGTTTCCTCTCCCAGTTCTGATGCGCTTTTTCCCGCCATTTTTCGCCCACGCAGGCGATCTCCGGCTTTTTTTTTAACGTTCGCTTTATAGCATTATAGCGCTATAACGCTATAACACAACAGCATTATATCACCCCCATTGAAATGCCTGGAGTGTTTTGTTATAGTGCTATAGCGCTCTAAATCGAATGTTCAAAAAAAAAGTTGGGTATCGCCCACACGGGCGAAAAATGGCGGGGGAAAAGCGGTGCAGTCTGAAATGGCAAACCGCTTCAGATCCAGCTCTTTACCGGAAGGGGAAAGCCATGTGTGAAATGGCAGCCCTATACCGGTTTACTCCATGACAGATCAAAAACGGCTTCAAAATGGGTTAAAAAGGGTAATGTGAAATTCCTCAACTTGTTCCCCTTCTATTTCCCTCCTATCCCTCTGAGGATTTTTGACTGTAAGCTCCTTGGGGCAGGGACATCTAATTACTTTTTTTCTCTTATGAAACCTGTAAAGCATGCTGTACATTGATGGTGCTGTATAAATATTATAATTCTAATAACGTGGAGGAGGTAATAATAATCAGGGAACTGTTGTGAGGTAAGGATATACATGAAGAGATGAGGCAGGAAGATGGAGGCAACACCAAAGCAACAGCAAGGAAGGAAGGAAGGAAGGAAGGAAGGAAGGAAGGAAGGAAGGAAGGAAGGAAGGAAGGAAGGAAGGAAGCTGACTCAGGCATTTTTATAGGACAAAGCAGGGGTGCCAGACCAGATGAGGGATCATTTTATAGGTACAGCTTTTTAAATAGGTTATCACAGGGTGGGTTTTTTCCTATCTTTTTTGCTAGGATACAAATCTCTTTGAAATATTAAGAAATTCATTATTCCCTGTTTTCAATAGAGATTACCTGAAATGGTTGACTCCATTTTGCTGTGGAAGTGCAGATAACTACAAAAAATAGTTCCCAAAAGGGAGTCACCAGACTATTCACACAGGTTCCAAAATTGCTTCTTTTTATGGTGGAGTAATCGGCCTTATATTCTCCATCTAAAACATAGAGAGACTTGAGACGATGCCTGTTTTTGTACTCTGCTTCTGCAAACAAGTGGCACGTATTCTTGATGGATGCTTGAGAAGAAAAAATAAAAGCAAGCCACCTAACTTCTTGGTGTCCCAGATCATACCATTATGCTTCTACAATCTTCACTATCATTCCTAAATCACTTTTAGTTTGCAACTGACCTATTAGTGATGCACTGACTAAGACCCAAGTTTCCCTTAAAATCAGCAGAAGCTTCCAGAAAACAGGAATTCTAGAATGTGTCAATTCAGTACATTGGAAGGTTATTCTTTTCTACTTGTGATGCACAAGACAGGAAGAACTATTAATGTTGGGCTCATTGTCCTGTCTTACCAATACCAATGCTAAGGCCAAAGAGAGAAGAGACAGCAGCCAGGCAGGGTTCCAAAGCATCCGGCTGTGGTGTCAGCTCCAGCTAAGGTTGCCTACTTCAGCTTGGGAAATTCCTGGAGATTTGGTAGTGATGCTTGAGTAGAGACAAGACTTTGGGGAGGGAGCTCGGTGGAGATATGATGCCATACAGTTCACTCTATGAAGCTGCCATTTCATCCTGGGGAACTGATCTTTAGACTATGGAGAACAGTTGTAGCTCTGGGAGAACTTCAGCCTCCACTTAGAGGTTGGTAGCTCTAGCTCCAACTGGAGCCAACATTTTCTCAGATACCAACAATGTTGAGTCCAAGGACAGTTGAGGAAGCAGTCACTGTGCCTGTGCCCACATCTTACTGAAAAGCCAGCGTGGTGCAGTGGTTAAGAATGGTGTATTCTAATCTAGAGAAGCAGGTTTGATTCCCCTCTCCTCCTCATGAAGCCTGCATGGTGACCTTGGGCCAGTCACAGTTCTCTCAGAACTCTTTCAGCCCCACTTACCTCACAAGGTGCCTGTTGTATGGAGAAAAAAGGAATGTGATTGTAAGCTGCTTTGAGAAAAGTGGGGTATAAAAACCTACTGTTTTTCTCCTTCTTCTAAAAACCCTTTCTCTTTTTTATTATATTTTATTTTATATCTACATTATTTTAAAATTGATGTAAGCCAATCCGAGAGTGATTTCTGACTGAACAAATGGGGTAAAATATAGTAAATAAATAAAATATGAAATAAATAGAGATCATGGAAGTTGAAAAAACTCTAATTAAATCTGCACTTACAAGCATACAATAAAACTATGACAGGGCACTTGTGGTATGTCAGATCACTTGAGATATTTTTCAGCTTCTTCCCCCACCCCTGACATATCAAATTGTGCTATGAACAGGCAAAATAACAGCTGGTTACTCACAGTTCACTGGCATGAAAGTTTAAAATGAAGTTTGCTCTGTAGCTGGAGTTCAGCTGAGGAATCATGGAAGCCCAGTTTCACCACTCAGTCATAAAGACCTTGCCAAGGCAACACATTCCACACCTGCATTAGATCAGCATAGCAGAAAGAAACTATTTGCATTGTCCCCTAGGAGATGGTGGAAGCAGCCAGTTCTCAGTTCTCCACAATCTCTTTAGCTTTTCAGTTTCTCAAATTGTGGGGGTGGGGGAGGGAATCAGTCAGTCGGTATAAAACTAACTTCTGTTACTATTATTATTTATTGTATGGCAGAGTTACACTCAGGAAGCATATGGTAATATAAAATACATAACCAAGTTGATACAATGGGTATGCAGACTGATTGGAAAATCCCCTCAAATACTAATATCTATTTTTTTGATCCACTGAATTGCAGCTTGGGAGGGTTCAAAGAGCTCTGCCACATCTCCTTGGAAAGCACAACACTCACATTCCTGTGACAGATGGAAAATAGTTTGGCGGGCTGTACCACAATTGCATTCGGTTCCTGGTATTTTGCCACATTTAAGCAACAGGTCTGCACAACTACCAAAGCCTATTCATATTCTATTAACTGTCTCCCATACTTTACATGTCAAGTCAAATCCTACAGGCCTCTCATTGGTGTTTATCAGGTTATGGATACTGAGTGAAATTGATTTAATCCATGTTCTCAATCATTCATTCCCTAGATTGAAAGTTTGTGATTGCAGGATTTGTGCAGAATTTATTGCTGGGTTTTGGGATCTTAGTTTGGAATAGGCCCATGTCAGCCATGTCTTTGTGGATGACAACTCTCTGTTTTCAGTTATCTTTCTATATTCACGAAGAAGAGCATCTTGTCATCGGAGATGTGAGGGAGCAATGTGACACAACGTGGGAAGCCAATAGTTCTGAGTGGGCATAATACATCCGCTGATGGTTCTCATTGTTGTACTGAGTTGGACATCAAGTTTGTGGACATGGGGGCTGTTGAGCCACACTGAAGCAACATATTCCGCAGTACTATACACCAACCCCAAAGCTGAGCATCTAAGTGTTGTAGCAGATGCACTCAAGTTGTACCACATAGTTTTCGGAGAATGTTGTTTCATGTGTGTATTTTCACTGCTGTATTGGTAAGATGGTCCTGTCTAGGGTAATGCCAAGGTACTCTAGTGTATGGTTGTGTGTAAGTCAGGTGCCATTTAAGGTAGAAATTCAGTTCACGGTTGGCAAGATTGTTATTGCGATGGAAACAGGAGCATTCTGATTTTCCTGGACTTGGGATAAACTTCCATTTACGGTAGTGAATTTATGCCATTTACGGTAGTAACTAGCCCGTGACCCCTATATACTTTAGTCTTTCCCCTTTGTTCTGTTTAGCAGAAGCATATTTACCAACCCACAGATGCAGAATAACTTTAATGGAAGGATGATTCTCTCTTCAGTTGTAATCCCTTCAGATAATTCAGAAGCAATTGACAATTCACACCCCTAGGGACTGCTGAAAGAGCAGGGTCCTTTGGCCAAGACAGCCTCCCAAGCTTTGTGAAGCTGAGGAGGGCAGAAAAATCTAGAAAATTCAAGCATCTCTCCTTGCTTGACACTAGGTGGCAAAATCCAACAGGGCTTCATTTCTGCTAGTTTTCTCTTAGTACTATTGCCAGCAGAATATAACAGGGGATAAAATGAAACTCTGTAAGATAGAGCCAAACTGACGAAACCATTGATGAAACCAAAGGATAGCCTATTTGCAATAATACTTTCCCTATTTTAAATTTTTCCTGAGGAAAAAAAAGTAGTTTTTACATAAAGGACAAATAACACGTTTAAAAATAATGATGATGCTAACTTTGAACAAAATTGAACAGGAAAGCTATTTCCCTTCATTTTCAGTACTTTGGGAGAGTGAACCATGCCCCCTCCCCCCATCATATTATGTTTTCTCCTGCTGCAGATTCTTTTATCATAGAATGGGGCAGAGAGGATTCTGCTATTTTCCTATAAATTATGCTTGACCTTGCAGGGAGTACAACATTGTATTTTTTCATTTGCTCCTTAAAAATACATCTCCTAGAATCAGTTCTCTCTCCCCACCCCCCCAGTGAAATGTTGAAGTCTGGTATGCCTTGGTTTGGTGTGTTTTAGATTGGAGAGCCAGTTTGGTGTAGTGGTTAGGAATGTGGACTCTAATCTAGGAGAACCGGGTTTGATTCCCCACTCCTCTACATGTAGCTGCTGATGTGACCTTGGGTCAGTTACAAGTTCTCTCAGAGCTGTCCTTGAAAGACTAGTTCTTGAAAGAGCTCTCTCAGCCCCACCTACCTCACAGAGTGTCTGTTGTGGGTAGGGGAAGGGGAAGGAGATTGTAAGCCGCTCTGAGACTCCTTCGGGTAGTGAAGGGCAGGGTATAAATCCAATCTCTTCTTTAATAACCTGCCTTTCTCCCAATTGGGGACCAAGTGGTTTATGTCATTCTCCTCTCCTTCCACAACAACCCTGTGAGGTAGGTTAGGCTGAGAGTGTGTGACTGACTCAAGGTCATCCAGCAAGCCTCCATGGTAGATTCCTAGTCTGACATCCTAACCACTGCATAACACACATGAAAACATGAAGCTGCCTTATATTGAATCAGACCAGTGGTCCATGAACGTCAGTATCATCATCATCATCATCATCATCATCATCATCATCATCATCATCATCATCATCATCATCATCAATCAAACTGATATCCTGCTTCCTTTCCTTCGAATGGGACTCAGGGCGGCTAACAGCATATAAAATATACACAATAAAATATACCCAGTACAAAAGATACAATAAATAAACTTTAAAAATATAAAATGGTTAGAAATCTATCCCCATTAAAATCTATCTGCTATCAGGCATGGTAGGATGCGTGGATGGTGAAGTCACAGCTGAAGTAGACTAGCTGCCTGCTACTTGTATGCCCTGTGGAACCTAGGGAAATCCACAGGACAGGGGCCACTACTGAGGAGGCCCTCACCCTTGTTGACACAAGGTGGACAGTTCGTGGACCAAAGACCTTCAATAAATGCTGAGATGAAGATCAGAGAGTTGGACTGACAGAGACTCTCCGGGGTCTCAAGCAAGGTCTTTTTCATAACCTGATGCTTTTATCTGGAGATGCCAGGGATTGAATCTGGATCTTCTGCAAGCCAAGGAAATGTTCTTCCACTGAGCCACAACTCCTCCCCACTGGTTGTCATAGTGGGTTAGGTAAAGGTAAAGGTTCCCTTGCTCGAAAGCCAGTCGAATCCGACTCTAGGGTTGCGGTGCTCATCTCCGTTTCAAAGCCGAAGAGCCAGCGCTGTCCGAAGACGTTTCCGTGGTCATGTGGCCGGCATGACTAAACACCAAGGCGCACGGAACACTGTTACCTTCCCACCAAAGTGGTACCTATTTATCTCCTTGCAATTTCTTGCTTTCGAACTGCTAGGTTGGCAGGAGCTGGAACTAGAGACCGGAGCTCACTCCATCATGCAGCACTCTCGGGTCTCAAACTGCTGAACTACCGACCTTCCACAGCCTGCAGTTCAGCATCTTAACAAATCTTTGTTCCTAGATCTAAGAGAGGAGACACAAAATGCCTCTTTGGATTTAACTCAGGCCATATAATTATTAAAGTTAGAGTTGCTGGTAGATTCACCTAACCACCAGATTTTTACATTTGGGTATTTAAATCCAGGCTCCTCTGCACTTACTGATGGTACTCAATATGATTTGGGTGGGTATGTTTTAGGGGAAGATTTTCATTGTGATTTAGGAAATATATTTTTCAGGATTTGTACCAAAGATGATGACAAGGTGATTAAAACATGTACTTGATTAAATCTATACCAAAGATGAGTAAAGAAAACAAGAGTTCTTCCAAATTGTACTGACTCAGCTAGCTCTTTTGGTTCCACTTTTAGCAAGAAGGTGTTTAAGGAGTCAGGGTGGACTAAAGTGCAGACCCTGTTTTCAGCCTGGAAAGCCTTCCCCTTTAATTCTGAGTCATTTGGAAAATGCAGAATAATAATTAAACAACTATTCCTTGCCACTGGAAAACAGCCCAAGAATGAATCAGGCCTGAAACACCTCTTTTATTACTATCCTGACCACACACACCCAATGCTGTGAAATGGGTTTCTTGTCCCATCTTCACACTGCCATGGGGAAATGGATATAGTGCTGGATCCTGGCCTACAGTTGGAGGCCTGAATCTCCTTCATGGCACACAGTGGGGTTTTTAAAAATCATTTTCAGCTGAAGCACCAATTACCACCCTTCCTCAAAAAGTGTGATTTGGCCACAGTGATCCATGTTTGATTATATCCAGCTTGATAACTGTAGTACACTTTACATGAGGTTGCGTTTGAAAATCATCTGGAAAGTCCAGCTCATCCAAAATGCAGCAGCCTGGCTATTGTCATGGGTGGGATAAAGGGATTGTTATCAGCCTAAAGCTGAAAGATCTGTGCTGGGTGCCCATTTGTTTCCAGGTACAATTCAAAGTGCTGGTTCATACCTTTAAAGCCCTAAATGGCCATGGTACCCGAAGGACTTCCTCCTCCTATATTGTCCAGCCTACCAGTTAAAGATCTGCCTCACAAGCCCAGGAACAGGGGTTTTCTAGTAGTGGCACCTGACTTGTGGAATGTGCTTCCCCTTCATGTTCACCTGATACCCACATTACTTTCTTTCAAGTGCCAGGCCAAAATGTTTCTGTTTATCCAGGCTTTTATTTAAGGGGTCGAATTTTTAAAATCTATTTTAGTTTATTTGATTGGATTTTTATCCTGCTCCATTTCCTATGTGCAGGACTCAGGGTGGTGAGCACTTATTTTACACTGTCTCTTATCTGTTTTTATGGCCTATGTATTTATGCTGGATATCCCCCCACAAGCTGGATTGTGATGAATATTTTAATACTTTTAATTGTTTTTATATTGTAATCCACCTTGGGCAGGTCCCCAGAGAGGTGGCATAAAACTATTCTACATAAATAAATAGCCCTTTCTCTCAGTTCAACCTACTTCAGTTATGAGGATAAAAAGGAGTGTTGCAAGTTCTCTGTAGAGAGGATGAGATGTAATTTAAAATATGTTTTTGCTTCTCTCTCAGAGAAACAGGCTCTCCTACCCCAGCTCTGCATAGCAGGAGGAGAGATGAACTGATGGTTAGAAGATTCTATTGTTTGAAAACAGTTCTGCTTAAAAAGACAGACAATTGCTAAAAGTAGTATGTACCTTTATATGTGGCCATCAGCTGGAAGGAGGGAAGCAGAAATGAAATTGCATTCCAAAGACTTCACTATGCTAAAGACTCTGCTATTCTCCTGGCTGCCATTTGTGAAGATGCTTTCATCCATTTTCTTCAATTCAGTACAAAATAGGCTCAGTCCTCTCTGTCCAGCATCACTGTGTGTGTTGTTTGTGTTTGTGTGTTTCTGTTCAGGGATTACAGAAGGGATGAAAAGGGGAGGCAGGGCAGCAACCCATTGTAATCTCTAGCTATCTCATGCACAATCTGTGGAGGAAATTGGATAGAAAAATCAACTCTGGTTCTTGTTTATGAATACTGCACTTTCTTCTTAGTGTGCTCATGAGTAAGTGTACTTGTAGAGTTTTATAGGTACCATGATTTGTGCAAAACTACAACAGAAAAGAACTGTTGAACCTCAAGCATCTATGCAACTTCCTTGCTATAAACATCCTTGTGTAAGAGAAGGCAAGAGCTTCAGATATGATAAGTCAAATAAACAGTGGAAACTATGTATGCGTGATGGGGGAGAGAATGGTCTCTGAGTCTCATGTTGGTGGTGAAAAGTGCTATCAAGTCAAAGCCAAATTATGGCGACCCTGTAGGGTTTTCAAGGCAAGAGACTAACAGAGGTGGTTTGCCATTGGGATCCTGGACTTCCTTGGTGGTCTCCCATCCAAATATTAACCAGGGCCAGCCCTACTTCGCTTCTGATGAGATCCAGGGAGCCTGGGCTATCTAGGGCAGGATATCTAATTTACCATGTTATTTTTTTCTGTCATCACCACTGCAATTCTAAACCTGAAATGAATGAAATGCTGAGCTGGTAAGTAGGAGTAAATTCACTACATGGCTGTCTGCACATACTGTGGTTGTAATTTAACGGTGATGCATCAGTGCCTTTCAAAGTGGCATCTCACTTAGCCAGAAAAAAAATGGAGGAGATAAGAAGCCAGAGGTCTGGCAAAGTGTGTCGAGGTGCTTTATGGAGCCAACACAAACGATAAAACAAAAGATCCTGACAGCCAGAAGAAATGGACTGCCTAGAGCAGCACACTCTCTGCTCATGTGATTCAGTGTTCCTCTTCTAAAAATATATTATGGCTGAAATTTGAAAGATGTGCAAAGCAGCAGCTGTGTTTCCAGGAAGCAGCTGATATATTTATGCAATGTATATTTATATATTTTATTAATGGAGTGAGTGTTTCTCAGCTGTATTGATTGCTTGATTAGCAATGAATTGATCCATCCAACAAAAAGAAACCACATGTACAGGACTTCTGAGAGCCACTGTGGGTCCCCAGACAAAGTCTCCTTCCGCCCCTCCTCCTGTGCTTCTGATCCAACCCAAATATCCTGACAAAACACATCACTTGGCTGGTTGTTACCACACACCTATAGTAATAAAAGGATCTGCATATCCATACATCTGACTATTCGTGGCAAGCATAACTCATCTCTGTATATAAACTAGCCTGATACCCGTGCTTTGCTACGGTATTTAAGTTCCATAAATCCACTTATACTACTGATGATGTGAAATTCGAAATGTAATGTCTGTTGTAGGAATTTTAATGGAGAAGATTGTAATGTAAAAAATGAAGTGAGACCAGAGGTCATTTCGGGGGGGAACGCGGGGGATCGCAGTTCCCCCGGGTGAGGTACGGGGGGCTGGGCACATGACAAAGCCCCGTCCCCCGCTTCCGGCCATCATTCAGCCAGGAGGAGGCAGGAGAAGAGGGAGGGTAAGTTGCTTCCTCCCTGCCTCTCCCCACCCCTGGCTGCCTGGGGCCAGGGAGGGCCTTTGCGGGGCTTCCTTGCACTCCCGCCGGCCTTGCAGGTCCACTGCCGGGCCCCTCATGGGGCTCGGCTGTGGAGCGGCAAGGCCGGCGGCGGCAGTCGGGACCGTTGGGGGCGGGGGGTGTGGCCTTATGACACACTTCCGGTGATGTCAGGGGGTGTGGCATATGCTAATGAGTTATGCTAATGAGTTCCCCTAGCTCTTTTTCTACGAAACAACCCCTTTTTTTTAATCACCTGCTCACAACTTTAATGCCAGTAGCTCACAAAGTAGAAATTTTGCTCACGAGACTCCACAGCTTAGAGCGAGCATTGCTCAGGAGTACTATGTGCAAATGTCTTTGCTGCATTTCTAAATTACCTCCTCCTTGTAGTGTTGTTGTATCTGGCTCGACGTTTGCCAGGAGCTTTCTTGGGGACAGGTGTGAGGGGGAGTTGGTGTGAGGGAGTGGTGATGTGGTGGACATTTCTTCAGGTTCATGAGGGAGGCACGCATCAAAATGGCTCCTAGAAAGGTCCTTTACTATCTCCCCATGAACATTCATAAACTCAGTTGCCCTGCTGGATGTTATGAGAAATGTCTGTTCGCGAGTCTTGAATTGCTGATTTTTGTAACTGTCCTCAACTGTCTGCAGTCTCTTCTGTGTTTTTACCTCAGAACACTGAGATCAGGCCCGTAGCTAACGTATGGCATATGGGGCCCAGCCCCCCCGGTTTTCATGGGCCCCATCCTTGCCCCCCACCCGTTGCTGCCCTTAGCCCAACAGCCGGCGAGAAGGCTCCTCCATTCCCACCGACGAGGCTGCTGGGAAGCGCTTCCTCCCCGCCCACCCCTTAGTATGCCCGCTGCGCCACTCTTTCACTCCCGATCCCCCTCTGGGGGGGGGCTGCTAGCTTGTCTCTCTGGGGAAGGCGGGGGGGCTCCTCCTCCTCCTGGGCATGCAGATCTGCCACCAGGCACCCCCCCCAATTCCCCGCCCCGGGGTGGAAGTTTCTCTGCTGCCCGCCGGTTCCACAGCTTGATTCGTAAACCTTTCCACCTGCCAGTGACTGGAAGCATGTGGCACTCTCTACAAAACAGTTCTGGGGAAAAGCTTGAGGAGGGCTGAGTGGGCAAGCCCCGCCATCACTGGACCTCAACAGACAATCACCCCCGCCAACCCGCCAGTCTTTCCTACCTCAGATGGGGGGGAGGCTTGAAAGTTTCCAGGCAGACGGATAATTCACCGTGGCGGCGGCTGCTACTGGCGTGTTGTGGTGGTGGTGGTTTTTAATTAAAGCAAATATATTTATGTTCAGATGTTTATATTGTGCCTTGGTGGACACCCTGGGCTGTTGGCTCCCCCAGGCCCCCTCCCCCCAAACTCCTTAGCTACGGGGCTGACTGAGATCCACAGCTGAGCAATCAGAGAAAGGTGGGTGCAAGCAGAACTCTGAGCTACACAGTTGACCAGGGGGGGGCAAGGAGGCAGAAGCCTGCCAGGCACATGGAAAACAGTTGGGGGAACATATTTTGCCCCTTTTTTACCCACTTAGGGATTGTGTTTCCAGAAATCTCTTCGTAGTGGTTGACATCATAGTAGGAATGCACTCCCCTTATTTTGGGTTTCTTGGTGCAGGGGTTTGGCCTGGGCATTGAATTTTGGTTGAAGACAGTGACAGTTCCATCTTGGCTGGCACCCTTCCCGTTCCCTGTTGTTTATATCTATTTTGCCCTCCTCCCCCCTGTCCATGAAGTAGCTGGCAGTGCGAGTTGGAATGAGGATTGGTTATTTGCCATCGGATTATCTTTAATGTTGTACTAATGTTTTAAATTAATTTTATCTTCTTTTATCTCCGGTTGTACATTGCCCAGAGCCCTGCAGTAGCAGGGGTAGGGCGATTCATAAATATAACAAATAATAATCATAATAAATTTTTTGGGGGGTGTAGTGCACACACACCTTTTTTCTTTTTCTTTTTCTTTTACAAAAATGCTTTTCATTCATGTTACATTTAAGAAGTGGGACACGATTATATATTTAAAACAACATCCAAGCAATCAGATATTAAGCAAGTTCATATGAATCAATTTTTGGAACCCACATTGAGAGAAGTTAAATAACCTAATACAGGAAACCACTTTTCTACAAATTTGGAGTATATTTCCATAATGGGTGGGAGTGTGTCTAATGCCATTTGGGAGGCTGGCCCAGCAGCATTGCTAAGGTGTTTCTGCTTGGATGGTCTCCCTATGGATTAAAGTACCCTGGTCCTGCTCCTACACTGGACAGACACCCATCTGTCTGGTGTTGGGGGGGATTGTGTTTAAAGGCATCAGGGAGGCTGACAAAAACTTGAAAAAGGGGGGGGGAACTCAACCCATGATAACACTGCGAACCAGAAGGGTTAAACTGACCATATATACAAAATTTATTAGGGTGTACACATATTAAAATATATTCGGGTTAATTTTTTTTCAAGTATCAGACTAATAAAAGCATATCAAATATTAATACACATGATGGGTCAACACTTTCCAACTGAAGACCAAATGTGTTTCGGCCTCAAAGGGTCTTCCTCAGTGGTCACTATACAACATAGTATAGACACACATTCAAACATATGTATACAAGATCTTTAGTACACTTATGTAAGTGACAGGGAGTGGTGGCGCAGGCAGTAAGACGCCTGCAGTAACAACATCAGTGAACAGCCACTATGGCTGTTCGAGACCCACCGCGGCCGGGGTGAGCTCCCGGCCCTAGTCCCAGCTAATTTATTAATGCATTAAATTAGCACTATGAGATGATGAGACCCTGCTCTAAAGAACTGAAGACATACAACCCTAAGCAGAATTTACAGCCTTCTCAACCCATTGTGTAACTCTGCTCAGGATTGCACTACCGGAATCTGAAAGCACAACAGCGAAAATATCAGGATGTACAAGTAAATCTTGGCATGCTTCGATACAATCCAACCCCCAGTTTGTTTGTGTGGGGACCAGATGCTGAGATCTGCAGGCACACAAAACAGCCCCGGAGGTCAGTTGGCTATGCTGCCAGGACTTGCATCCAGATCCTGTGCACATGGAAAAACTACTGCAAAACTATGGCAGGTGCCTACTGCACCTTGAGCCATGGTGAAGTACTATTATTTTTTTGTTCTTAATCTATTAATATGCTGTATTATGACCAGATGGTCCCCAAAGCAACTAACAATACTCAAAATAAAATATCCCTGTTAAAAACAATTGTTAAAAGTAGTGTTAATAATCACACCACACAAAGTATAATATACCATTAGGAGAAAACATCAAAACAATGCTGTGAAATTTTAAAAGCCTAGCCCAGAAAATTCTAAACAGACTTGTTTTAAAAGAGCCAGTGGAGTGGATATTATCACCATCATGCCACAGCACTGAGGAAAGTTTGTTTGCATATTAACATATTTATATTCTACCTTTATTTTTGGTGCAAGTTTGAAGCCTTCCTGCAGCTTAAGGGTCTTCTTCCAATTTAAGTGGCTCTTATATTGGAGGAGATGCCCCTTAAGTTAGAGGAAGTCTCCTTAGGCTGAAGGAAAGCTACTTGCAACATGCACTATGACTGCTGCTTCCTCCCTAGCACTATCAACCTAACTAGACAGCATGTGATGTCTGCAACCTTTGCGCCAGGCAGACAAGTCACCATGTGGTCAAAATGCCTGTCACAGATACCTCTGTACATATACCCAATAACTAAATCACCCACTACCAGAAGCCCGCCCACCTCCAACCATAGGGGTGTATCCATGGTATGGGAGGGTATTGGTCCATCACCCAAGGGAGGAGTCCCTTTTAAGAATCACATCCCTTCTCCTCAGAGTGATGCTCTCCAACCTCGAGACTCTCATTCTTCACAACAGCACAAGAGCTGTCAGCACAGGAATGGGACTGTTCTGTTAAGTTCTTGAAAGTCTCTTCCCCAAACTTCTCCCTTTGCCTCTCCCTAGTATCGAAGGAATGAACCTGCTCCCTAACAGGTGAAAGCTCCATGCAGCACACACTCATGATTTCTGCTCAGTGGGTACTCCCTGCAAAACACTGGATAGCTCCGGCTTCCCTGCTGGCTTTCTACTTTCATAACCGGTCTAGTCATTTAAAGGTATTTTAGTATGAAATAAGGTGCTTACCTGAACTTGTGCAGATTTCCATAGCAGGAGGGATACAGCAACACACCATCCTCTGTGCTGATATGGAGCTTATATGTCCTTTCTCAGAAAATTCAGACTACAGGGGTTCTCTCCTGCACTTCCTCACCCTCCCTGGCTGAACTTCCAACTCAACTCTCCTGTCAGAAACCCTATTCAAAGTACTGGTTGAAAGCCCCGGGAGCAAGCCCCATAGGGATCCTGAGTGCCTCTTACAGAGTCAGCCTTCTAACATCGCATAAACTTGAAAACATGCTTCTCATATTTGAACAGAGTTACAAACGACCCTTTGATACATATAGTTCAGTTGGGTGTGCAAGCTGAATAACCTAACCAGCAGTTGTTCTCCTGCCTCCTGAACTGTTTTGGCAATCTGGACTATGGTGTACCATAAGAAGAGGCTGACTACAGAATAGTTGCCACAGAGAAAGCCAATCCAGAATACACAAACAAATCAAGCCATATGCAACAGGCAGATCTTGTACTGAGCCGGCCTTGACTGGGAGGGCGGGGTAGAAATTTGATAAATAAATAAATAAAAATAAATAAAATAAAAGGCATTCTAGACCCCTAAGTATGGAACTCAATTAGACTAGAGTGTGAGCAAAACCCATCCACTAAATTTTTCTGAGGGAGAAATTTGGGGAGGGCGGGATAGTCACAACACTACCCAACATTCTTTCTCACCTGGCCACGACATGGGGTTTACTTGGAAGTGGTGTACAAATAACTGTTATAATGGATTTACCAACCTATAAGAACAGTATTTATTTCACTGTGGAGGACATAACCAAGAACCTGAGAGTGTCTGCATAGATAATTCAGAGTGGCAATAGATGAACCTCTGCATTCTGCTAGCCATTTTTATTTATCAACCACAGGCAGTCAGGGACAAAATTCCATACATTTTACAAACTGTTGCATAAGTGGAATGAAAATGTTCTAATTGGCTACTCTTAGGCAAACAATACTTTTAAGCGAGCAGCCATAATTATCCTGATGGTTTCCAGTTACTGAATTTTAAAATTGGGCCTGGGTATTAATACATTTAGATATACAAACATATTCTTTATAAGTAAGAGATGTAGATTTTTAAAACAAGGTGTGGAAGTATTTGGGGTTTTGTATACAAGAAAGAGGGTGCAATGAATAGGCTTCGGTGAGAGTATTCATATTCATACAGATCAATAGAGTGGACTGCTGAGTACATAGGACCAAATGATAAAATTCCAGCTTAGTTCAGAAACTGTTTGGTCTTCATTTGATTCTTCACAAGAGCAGCACACTGATGATACTGTGACTTATGCAAGACTAGCCTGCTACCCGTGCTTCACTACAGTATTTAAGTTCCGTAAATCCAGTTATAATACTGATGATGTGAAATTTGAAATGTGACATTTCTTTTAGGAATTCTAACAGAGAAGATTATAGTGTAAGAAATGAAGTGAGACATACGTACTTCTCCCCCCACCCTCCTCTACTGAAGGACCTCTCTCTAGACCACATTGGTGGTTCTGCCCTCAGGTGCTAGGATCACCAGGCTACTTGATGAGCTCACTCTGGAGCAGGCCATGTAGAACTGTCCATGTGAGAAGCAGTCGTCTGTTAAGTCAGCTCCTGCTACCTTCCACGCAAGTGATGGCCTCTCTACTTGTGTTCCTGGATTGTTTTGCTCATATGGAGACTGTGGCCCCGGTCAAACTGGGGGAAAAGGTGCGGCTGAAGTGTGGCTTTTTTGAGCCGCATCAAAAGAGAAGCGCAGCGGTGGGATCACACAGATCCCCCGAGCCGCTGCGCAGTTGCTCCCCAGCATGATCAGATGCCAGGGGAAGCCACAGATCAGTGAGCGAGGCAAGCCCGCTGCGCATGTGCGTGCGCAGGCAGTAAGACTTTTGATGATATACACAGTTTGGGTCTGATTAAGGGCATCTTATTAAATTTAATAGTACTTGTTGTTCAATTAAAATTTAGCTGTGCTACCAGGTATCCATAAGTGAAATAATATGTATATAGATAGAACTATCTCCCTAGCACATTGTGCAGGAAACCTTTTGTAATGAAGGCTATGGAGAAAAATGGACTATAAATGAAGTAAGTAAAAATAAACAATGGAGGAAAGCATTTTACATCAATGTAACAATGCTACTAGCTAATGCTAATTAATACTAAACTGGTATTATTTTAATGCACGGTATTTTTAATTTTAAGAACATAAAAGGAGCTAAACCAAATGCTGCAGAAGGCCCAAAGCAAGGACAGCCAGCCAAGTCACCTGCTGCTACTGCTCCCTCATGAATCTATCTGATCCCCTTTTAATGTCATCTAGCAAAGTAGCCTTCACCACATCCCTTCGCAATGAGTTCCACAATTTAGAACACCTTTCTCCACCTGAGAATCTGGACGGCTGGTGCCAGTCAGGGTAAAGAAACCTTAAACAGATCATTGATCTGACTAGATGTACAAAAACTTTGAACGTTCATGAAACAGGGGCAAGGAGTCCTATTCCAGCTCTTCCACATTCTCAATGTTGTCACTTGTTTGTCCCTATTGCTTTGGATCCCCCCCCCATGTGTTTTGCTCCCTCTGAGACTACTAGAGCGAGCATAACACATTTGGGGGGAAACCCTGAAGCAATAGGGACAAGTGATGAAAATCAGAATGCGGAAGTCTGCAAGAGATGGAATTGGTGTATGTCTAATTGTTGGGATAGGATATGTTGACTAACTAGGAGTTTCAGGTTGTCTCCTGTATTTGTTAAGGCATGAAAAGAGTCTTTTTTTTTTTATTTGCCTCAAGATTGCATTTAGGTGGTGCATTCGTCAATCAATACTGAATTACTGCACTGATTTTATTCTACCCTGGCTGTCATGCTCACCAGGAACTATAAAGTCATTATAGATCTCCATCAACAATGATACTACACCTGTCCTCTAAAAGGCATTTAACAGTCCTTTGCATCAAAGGAACAAACATTAATATAACCAATCAACTGGAACTCATCAGAGTGAATTGCTCCTTGAATATGTTTCCCATTCCCCATGCCAGTTGTTTTTGATTCGTAATGATCCTTGCCTCATGTAAGCAGGACAGATGTACATTTGTTTCTGGCGGTTTTCTCTTTCTTTCTGGGGGGAAGCCCTATTACTTGCATTCACATAACACCAGACACCTAATCCTTATCCACAGGTCAAGGCTCCTCTACCTTTGATACCTGTACAAAGGAGGATTTCAACAAGTGAAGTTTTTTTCCTCACCCTGCATGAAAATTCCCATCATTCATGATGGTCAAATATATGGGAGCTTATGTTCCATTGCATTTGGTCACATTGTTCCCCATTCTCTGGCTATCTCTCCCTTATAATAATTGAATAGTGGGCACCAACGTTCTAAAATTGGCCCCTTTAGTGTTAGGCCAGAAGAACTGCCACTCAGAAGACACTGGCTGGGTTGACTGGCTGCTTTGTGCAGTCCTGCCCAGCGTTCCAAGGTCATTTGCATATGGAAGCTGATTGGACTTCACTCCATTCCACACCTCAACCCCCCCC
>NW_015167577.1:260061-283846 GCF_001447785.1 Gekko japonicus | reverse complement strand
ATGCTGCCCTCTACAGAATCCACCCCCCAAACCTCCAGGTATTTCCCTCCTTAGAGCTGGCAACCCTACATTCCCCTCAGTGACTGTTGGTAGGCAACTAAGCTTGGTCCTGTCACCTACTTTGGCCAGTCCTGGTAGGGTTGCTAACTCCAGATGGTACATTCCTGGAGATTTGAGGGATGGAGCCTGAAGAGGGTGAGGTTTGAGGAGGGGTGGGACCTCAGACAGGTACACTGCCATAGACTCCACCCTCCAAACCAGTCAGTCCCACATAGGGAACCATTGTTGCCAATCTCCAGGTGAGGGCTGGAGAGCACTCAGAATTACAACTGCTCTGCAGAAGGGAGGGCAGAAGTCAGCTGAAGTCAAAGGGGCAGATAATGGTAGGTTGATGGTTAACTGGGAAGGAGATGGGGTTGCCAACTACATGCTGACAAATTCCTGGGGATTTGAGAGGTGGAGCCTGGAGAGGGTGGGGTTTGC
Organism: Gekko japonicus; assembly: GCF_001447785.1. NCBI lineage: Eukaryota > Metazoa > Chordata > Lepidosauria > Squamata > Gekkonidae > Gekko > Gekko japonicus. Next base: position 283,363 of record NW_015167577.1, on the reverse strand, counting down.
AGAGGGGTGGGACCTCAGACAGGTAGAATGCCATAGACTCCACCCTCCAAACCAGCCACTTTGTCCTGGGTAACAATTGCTGCCAATCTCCAGGTGAGGGCTACAGATCACTCACAATTACAACTGCTCTTCAGGTAACAGAGATCAGTTCCTCTGGAGAAAACAGTGGACTCTGTCATTATATCCTGCTGAGGTCACCACAGCAAATTGACACTGTTTGCCCAAAGCCAGAGCAGTGCCCCAGAGAATCTTTCTAGATACCGTTGTATTGCTTTCACAACGGGCTTTACTGCTAGTCTAGAATATTTCCTTTCTATCCAAGGTTTGGTCACACATGCAGGTCATAGGCTGACAGTATGAATTATGATATCTTGAACAAGTTCATCAGCCCAGCCAGCTGAACCTCCTGAACTATGACTGGTAGGATTGAAGCCAATGAAGCCCAGGAAGGATACCATGGGTACTAATTATGCAATTGTTGGTCTCCTTCTCCCTTGACATAGAATGGACAACACATTTTGCTACATCAGTAAAGTTATCAAGATGGCTTGTGGGTATGCTAATATCTAGGGTTGCCAGGTCCTCTTGTCACTTCAGTGGGGTATTTGGGGGGGGTATTCTGGGGGGAGTATTCCAGGGGTGAGTGGGGATGCCCCCAAGAGTACCCGCCCATCCAGCCACCCCTCTCCCCCCCTCCTGCCTGATTTAAAGGACTTAAGCTGATTGGTGAAGACCACAGGGCCCTTTAAATCTAGCAGGAGGGAGAGAGAGGAGCGGTTGCAAACTGCATGCTCGGCTCACAAAAACCCCTTTAAAGGGTCTTTTTGCAAGTGGGCTGGGGGCCGCAGTGCACAGGGCTGGGGGAAATCGGCCCTGCGTGCTGCAGCCCCCATGCCACTTGCAAAAAGACCCTTTAAAGGGTCTTTTTGTGAGCCAAGCATGTGGCCCACAACCACCCCTCCCTCCCTCCTGCTAGATTTAAAGGGCCCTCCAGCTGGTTGGCGGGCCACGTGGTCCCCACTGATCAGCTGAAGCCCTTTAAATCAGGTAGGACGGGATGGAGAGAGGTGGCTGGGGGTGGTGGTCACTCTTGGGGGTGGGGCTTCCCCCACTGACCAGCTGACCAGGGGTGGATTGAAGCCCCCAGCAGCAGGGGAACCACCAGCCAGACCTGGGGGCTGGCAACCTTAGTCTTATCCCATACAAACTAGCCCCTCTGCTGGGATACTGTTTGGAAGCTCTTGTTCAGGAACTCCCACCTTCTGCTTAGGCATGGTGGGCAGGAAACATGCAAGGGGCCCTTTCTGAAATTGTCCCACTATCTCTGTTCTGAAGAAGATATGCCTAGTGTCCTCTCTGTTTAGGTGCCAGGCAAAGTCTATCCTTTTCTTAATTTCCTGTTGTTCCCCAACCTGTGGCAATTTGTTGGTCACAGTGCACAGGCTAGAGTTTAAACTGTTCTTTGGTTTGTGTTGCATTTTGAAATGTGTAATATATTTAATGATTTATTTGTAAGCCGTCTTGGATTCTATGTTGGAAGAAAGGCAGCAGTGACTATATTTTAAAAAGCAAGCAAAGTGACAGGATAAATGAGATATTTGCATCTCCCCCTTTTCTTCTACTGCTCAACTGATGGAGCTCAGACAATTGATGTGGGGCTGGTAGTTTGCCTGGTGGGCAAAATGGGAAGCCTACTTCCTTCTTTTTTTCCCCCTTCTCTCTCTCTCTCTCCCTCTCTGTCCCTTCCTATTCCTGAGTGGAATGATCAACAGGTACTCCTAACCTGCCTTTTCCTTACAACAGTGGGAGCACTATTTGCTCAAGCTGTGGGGAATGAGAACTACATCTGCAAGCATATGATGCGGAAAGAAGGCCCACTGAAGGTATTTTCATTATTTATTTGTTTTGTTAACACCACTGCAAGTTTTTAAAAATATATACCTTAGACAGAGCCATGTTGTTCAAGAAAGCTTGTCAGCTATTTTCAGAAGTACACAAAGCAGTCTAATGGCCCTATCTATATCGATGGCAGCTGCCACTGCTTGATATAAAGCACCAATATGTAGCCAAGAAATATTTTATGACACATGAGAAATGACATGAATCTGTTAAACTGTAGAGAGGAAAAATGTCCACAGTAGGGATAATAAATGTGAATTTGTATAATTTCATGGTTTATCCAGTGTATTGTCAGGGATGGATATCCTGTGGGGAAAAAGAGTTATTCTTGTTTTGGAATCATAATATTAAGGTTCCAGGATTCAACTGAGCTTATCCAGTGCTTGAGCCCGCCTAGACAGGCTAAAATGTCCTGCTTAGTTTATAATAAAGGTAACACGTTGAGCTCTCTGCTGTTGAAAAGTGTCCTTTGAAACTAAAGGACACAGAGTAAAAAAAAATGCATAATGTAAAGGAGAGGTATATAAAGGTTGGTAAATAAATTGACTGATGTTTGATAACCTTCCAGGTGCAAATCAATATGCCATTGGCCTTATGAAAACTTAGATTGATTGGCACCTGTATTTACGAGAGGTCACTGTTTTGTTTGTGTGTGCATGTGCGTATCCAACTGTGTAACTGAGTGGAGTCCAATACAAGCAGATGATCGATTGGAAACCTGGATTTTGAGTCAGACTGAGTGGTTTGCAAAACATATGATCTGACAGGTCAATTCTAGAAATGGCTTGCAAGATGTGTAGCATGCAGGCCTGTAGCTAATGTGGGGCCTTTCTTATATGCCCTGAGACCTCCAGAATACTGAGGGATTGGCAAAAGCATTGCAATCGAGTCACATTGCAGGTCTCAGAAAGTCTAAGGCCTCTTTCTATTGGATTAATTGCCTTTAAATCCTTCTATATGTTATGCCTGCTTAGGAAATTTCTGGAGATTTTTGCTGGTGCTGGAGGAGGTCGGAATTTGGTGTGATGGCATAGAGTGCACCCTCTGAAGCTGCCATTTCCTCAGAGGGAACTGAACTCTGTTGTCTGGAGATCATTTGGAATTCCAGAAGAAGTCTGGCCCCACCTTGGAGTTGGTGACCATGTCCCCAGGTGTGGGTGCAAGGCAAGTCCAGATGCAGGGCAAGGGCACTGGGAGGACAGGGAAGACAGGTCCAATCTCACAGTTCCATCACATGTAGAGTCTACATAATTTGTGGCCTTTATTTGAGACTTGCCATCATTACGCCACTGTATTCAAAGTGGTTTCAATTCAAAACTACTGACATTATAATACATAAAATGCAGGTTAAACTGGAAGGGAAGGGGGAAACCAGGAAACACGGGTATAAGCTGTTAGAAAACCATTTCACAACAACCAGATAGAATAGGGGCAGAAGGAGCCAGTTCTGGAAGGAGAGGAGCAGAAGGCAAGCTGGTCCTAACAAGGCAAGGGAGTGAACCTGGCTGCCTCACCTTTCCCACTGATGGGAGAAGAGGAATCAAGTGACATTTGGTCCCAGGCAGGCTGATAGAGGGGCTTTGCTGTCTGACCTTTCTGGCAAGGGGATAATGTAGGGCATTCATATTTTGTACTGCACTTTTGTAACCTGTTTCAAGCATTCTGCTACCAAAAATGCTTCAGAAATGTAAATATATAGAGATCTGGTGAGATGGGTAATTGCTTGATACTAACATAATCCACCCAGTGGGGACAATAGTGATATGGGGAGTACAAATCCTAGTCTATCCCATGTGATGTCCTGTAAATGAATGTCACCAAAGTGATATGAAATGAACCCACAGGAAAATGTAACACAAGTAATTCCAATAACAAAAACAAAACCCCAAAACAACCATCCAATCTCTTGGGGATGTATGTAGGATTTAAAGAGTGTATACACAAATTAATCTGCTTGCTTCCCACTGCTCAGCTGTTTTGGCTGTCTTGTGCAGTCCCTTTAAAGTCTAAAAGGTCTGTACAAGACAGCCTGAAACAGATGAGTGGCCAGAAGGCAGCTGTTTTTCAGGCTGTCTTCTGCAGTCCCTTTAAAGTTTAAAGGGACTGCACAAGACAGCCTAAAACAGCTGAGCAGTTCAACTATTTTTTCTGCTTTTGTGGGGAACAGAAAGTGGGATGGGAGCTCCTTTAATCCCCTGCTTTCTGCTCCATCCACAAAGCACCATGAATCACCACGAAATGCTTAAAAGTTTGTGGAAGTAGCCCTGACCTGGACAGCCCAGACAAGCCTCTCATCAGATCCCAGAAACTAAGCAGGGCCAACCCTGGCAAATACTTGGAAGGGCAACCTCCAAGGAATACTCACCCAAAAAAAGTTCACAGAAGTTTGTGAGGGTAGACCTGTCAGAAACTTTTGTTCATGAACCACAAACAGTGCTTCATGGTTCAGTTCATGCCATCCCTAATTGCCACCAGTGTGTCCTCCTTATAAGCTTCTCCAGATGTACTGGCTGACCCCTGTGACAGAGGAATTGATGGCCTTTTGATCTGATCTAGCAAGACTGTTGTTTATGTTCTCATGATGTACTTAAGTCTGGCAATAACTAAAGTACATAAGTCCTCTGATTTCAGAGTAAGCCTGCTCTGTTATTGCCTTTTGCCACAGTGTCAGATCGGTGCTTCAAATACTGGTGGAGTTAATAGGATTCTACATATGCTGTGAATTTTCCAAGCCTATCTGTGCTGTTGTTTGACATGCAAAGTTTGATGTTGTCTTTCTATTAGTGTTGCTTCGTGTCTGACATATCTCTCTACTAGGGCTGTGGATAGACATCTTTAAAAGTAAATTGTAATCGAAATTCCATGCAGGGTGAGATGAGAATTAGCTGCCTGTCTAGTGCTTTTCTATTTATCTCCAAATGTCAGCACTCTGTGCTGGAAGTTTTGATAGGGAGGCAGCTGCTGTTCCAGGCAAGAGAATTAGCAAGGCAGAAAACTAGGGCTGTTCACAGAAAGGGCTAATTGAATCACACGGCATGACAATTGCTATGGAATGTGCTTGTAGAAGGTCAAAAGAACTAAAAATGTGACTCCAGGAGGAATGACAGAGAGATTCATCTTTACACAAGGTCTTTGCTACCAAATCTTCTAATCCCTAATCTATACTCTGCAGTGGACTCTATGGACTTGAGTTGTGAGTTGTCATGTAAGTAATGATTTTTTGTACAGAGAAACATCCCATGTTATCTATCTGTAGTGCTGTGATGTCAAGGGTTCCCACCATGTCCATGACATGGAACCCCCATTTCTAAAAAATATCCACTATATAACCTGATTAGTGGTTTCTTAAAAGTCTTCATTGACCAAATTTACATGTCTCCTTGTAGCTCTTGTGTAATCCCATGTTCAGATCTTGTGGTTTCTACAATTTAAAGATGATATACCGTCGTGACTTCAGCTGTTGATTTTTCAGGAACCTTGCAAATAAACATTTGCCTCCAACTGAACATTTCAAGATGCTTCACTCATTGAAAGGCTAATCAGTGGCCCTAGTTTACTCATGATCCAAAGCTACCATTCAAATTCGTATAGGTCTTATTTCACTCTTGCTATGGTAAAAATTGCTGTAAGCATGTTGTTTAACCAAGTAAAATTTGATAATGGAAATTTGCGCTCCATGCTAGTAAAGATTGCACATGGGTTGCATTTGATGATCAGTATAGCACAGGGTAGCACCATGACCTGGATAGCCCAGGCAAGCTTGATCTCATCAGATCTTGGGAGCTAAACAGGGTTGACTCTGACAAGTACTTGGATGGGAGACCTCCTTGAAATCCTGGAGGCGAGAGGCAGGGACATGCTTTACTCAACGACCACTCCGAATATCACCCAGGCCCCCAGTAGGGGTCAGTCACCAGAGGTTGCCATGACTTCCAAGTGCATACACACTCACATGTACACAAACATATGCACATTTTTTTTAAAAAAAATACCAAACAAAATATAGCCCAGGCTAGCCTGATCTCATCAGATCATGGAACCTAATCATGGTCGGCCCTGGCTAGAATTTGGATGGGAGACCTCCAAGGAATACCAGGGTTGTGACATCAAGGCCAGCAATAGAAAACCACCTCTGAACATCTCTTGTCTTGAAAACCGTATAGGGTCACCATAAGTTTGTTGTGAGTTGATTATAGGAATGGGCACAAACCCAAAAAATCTGGTTTGGTTCAGGGTGGCCCCCAAATCGAGCCCCAAACTTAACTGAGCCAAAAGGCTCCAAACTGAACTACCAAGTCCGGTCCCCCTTTCTCCCAGTCACAGCAAGCTACAGCTGAGAGAAAGGGAGGGGAATCACACAGGAAGGGTTAAATGCCAGCCATTTCAGCCTAACAGGCACACTCGCCCTGCTGTTAGGCTGAAATGGTTGTAAACTATTTCACTGGTGGGCTTGGAAGTGGGAAGAAGCAAAAACAATGGGTTTAATGGCTTGTAGCCATTTTGCCTACCCTGCTTTTAGGTTTAAATGGCTGGCAGCCATTTCACCTGTCTGTTTTGCTTCCTCCCACTTGAAATTGGGGGGGAAGTGAAATCCAAGTGGGGGGAAGCAAAATCCACTGATGAAATGGTTTACAGCCATTTAAACCTCCCAGGTCAGCAGCGGACCTGCACTGCTCAGATGTTAGGTTTAAATGGCCCAAACAGCAAAAACAAACCAGACAAAAGTCTGGTAAACGTTTGAGGAAGGCACCTTCCCTGAACATCTGTTTGAGGGCTCTGAACTAGCCCAAGTTCATGCTGAATTTCTGCTCGTGAGCCAGTTCATGTCCATTCCTAGTTGATGGCACTTTCCACCATGATCATATTTAACACTTTACATAACCGCTAGATGTTCTTTTCAAACTATATGCTTTGTGGTTCCTTGGAATGAATATAATTTCATACCAAGCTGGTTTCAAAATGGTTGTGACTAATAGCAGCAATACAACATATTGGAAATAGCATATAGTTGAGTGGGAAATGAAATAATCACTGCCAAAGGTTATTCTAATTATTAATGGCTATATAATAGGTTTCATTTTACTGCAGTGGTAGTTTATGATAATTCTACATTTGTCATGATACTCTGTGATGGCTGCCAGCTTGTAAATCATTCCTGCTATACATTTGAAAGAGAGATGGCAGAAAATACATATTGCTGAGAAGTATTGTCTTACGAGAAGACTCTGGTGCTCATACTTTATTAATATGGGCCATGTATGTGTTTAGACATTTTTCACTGAAGCTAAAATTGATTTGTGGCCATGACAACTTAGCAAGGCATTTGGATAGGATATTCAGAATTATCTCTGTTAGTAATCCTGAAATTCAGCCAAAAAGGCTTCACATTAGCAAGGGCAGAACAAGACATTCTTTTTTTAATCCATACACAATTTGGCTCAGGATCGCTCATCAATTAAACATCAGATGTCACAGAAATCTTTGTGCCTCTGCTTCAAGGAAACAATGCTTCCTAAGCAATTATCTGGAACATCTGCAGATTTTTTTAATGTTAATATCTCACCATTCCCTTGCCATAAATCATAGGAGTGACCAAGAAATTAAGGCTGCATCCCTATTATGCATAGGTACTTGGTGGTTAGAAAGCATTACTAACAACAAAGCTAGTGGAGGTGATGGTATCCCAGCTGACCTATTCAAGGTCTTAAAAGATGATGCTGTTAAAGTGCTGCATGCAATTTGCCAGCAAATTTGGAAAACACAACAGTGGCCACAGGATTGGAAAAGGTACATTTCAGTCTCAAAGAAGGCAATGCCAAAGAATGTTCAAACTATCACACAATTGCACTCATTTCACACACTAGCAAGGTCATGCTAAAGATCCTACAAACTAGGCTTCAGCAGTACGTGGATAGAGAACTGCCAGAAGTACAAGCTGGGTTTCGAAGAGGTAGAGGAACTAGAGATCAAATTACCAACATTCGCTGGATTATGGAGCAAGCAAGAGAGTACCAGAAAAACATGTACTTCTTCTTCATTGACTACGCTAACGCTTTTGATTGTGTGGATCACAACAAACTATGGTAAGTCCTTAAAGAGATGAGAGTACCAGACCACCTCACATGTCTCTTGAGAAACCTGTATAAGGGTCAAGAAGCGACAGTTAGAACAGGATATGGAACAACTGATTGGTTTAGCATCAGAAAAGGAGTACGGCAATGTATATTGTCCCCTTGCTTATTTAATTTATATGCAGAGCACATCGTGCGAAATGCCGGCCTGGATGATTCAGAAGCTGGAATTCAGATTGCTGGGAAAAACATCAACAACCTCAGATATACAGACAGTACCACTCTAATGGCAGAAAGTGAAGAGGACCTAAAGAGCTCCTTCCTGAGGGTAAAAGAGGAAAGCACAGAAGTTGGCTTGAAACTCAACATCAAAAAAACTAAGATCATGGCATCTGGCCCCATCACTCCTTGGCAAATAGAAGGAGAAGTTGTGGAAGCAGTAACAGACTTAATGTTCCTGGGATTCAAGATCACTGCAGATGGTGACTGCAGCCATGAAATTAAAAGACGTCTGTTCCTTGGGAGGAAAGTGATGGCAAACCTAGACAGCATAATAAAAAGTAGAGACATCACCCTGCCAACAAAAGCCCATATGGTCAAAGCAATGGTATTCCCAGTAGTCATGTATGGCTGCGAGAGTTGGAATATAAGGAAGGCCGAGCACCGAAGAATAGATTCTTTTGAACTATGGTGCTGGAGAAGACTCTTGAGAGTCCCTTGGACTGCAAGGAGATCAAATCAGTCAATCCTAAAAGAAATCAACCCTGACTGTTCCCTGGAAGGCCAGATACTGAAGCTGAAACTCAAATACTTTAGCCCTCAAATGAGAAGGGAGCACTCACTGGAGAAGACCCTGAGGTTGGGAAAGATTGAAGGTCAAAGAAGATGGGGACAGCAAAGGATGAGATGGTTAGACAGTGTTATCAAGGCAACAAACATGAAATTAAACAAACTCCGGAGCACGACAGAAGACAGGAGGGTCTGGTGTGATGTGGTCCATGGGGTCACGAAGAGTCAGACTCAACTGTGTGACTGAATAACAACAACAACTTGGTGGTTAGTAGCTCAGTGGGATGTGACTTCTTTCCACATAAATATGCACAGGGCTGAGCTGCCTAGTACCCTGGTGCTTTACTCAGTCATGCATGAAGTATGCACCTATGTAGACAGGGTGAGGGGAGTAGTGTGATGCTCAGTTGTAATTGCATTGGCTTTTAAAGACTTTATTACTGTTATGAGAAGGATAACAGCCCTATGTGCTGGTTAATTTGACCAATTGTTAACAGGTGATGTTGGTCAAGGATGAAGCCTTTGCATGTTGGCTGGAAAAGGTCATGTTTATTAAATTGTTAACTTGTTAGTGGGGGAGATAGTGGATAAAATTAGCAGGTAGAAGGCTAGTTTTTCATATCTCCCCCTCTTTTGACTACGGAGGATTCACCCATAGCTGAACCAGACTATCAGAAGGAGAAGTTGATGTGTGGCCATCAAGATTCAAAGTTTTACTTCTCTCCTGTCTGAGACTTTCTTTGGAGCGAGAACCCGCTGGGTTCTTTTTTAGTTTTCTGTTTTGGATTCTTGTAAGCACTGATATTTGTTCCTTTGTAATAAATTGTCTTTCTTTTGAAAGAGGGTGGTTAATTGATGTGCTTTTACAATCTGATAAAGAAAGATCCCATGGCACCTCTAGTAAGTTTCTCTTTCTCCAGGTCAAGAGGAGGGCTATATCACAGGGTGCATCACAAGTAGGTAACCATATGGGTGCACAGTGAAATCCAAAATCAAAGACTATATAATACCTTTTATTAAGACCAACCGAAATAACTTAACATAGTAATGCTAGAGGACTGTTGTAAGGTGTCTGCCTGTTGCAACTAATATCTTAAGTCTGAAAATGAACTTGATTGATTTCATCATAGGTCCCCGCCACATGGCAGGGAAAAGGATGGCTGAACTGCGGCTAATCTGAGCTGCACCAAAGTTGAGACGCCGCGGCGGGATCCCATGGATCCCCCGAGCCACGGCACGTTGCTCCCCGGCACAATCAGATGCCGGGGAGGAAGAGTCGGATGGGAGGGGGAGTCTGCCGAACTGTGCATGCCCGAGCATGTGCAGTACGGCCGTGGGGCGAAATGCGCCGGCGCAAGGACGCGCCGGCCGATCCCACGGCCCGGCTTGAGGCGCTCAACTGGAAAGAACCACTTAGGTAGGTGGTTCTTTTTTACTGCGCGTTTTCGGCGGTAGGGACGGATCAGGGACAGGCAGGCAATGATTCCCAGATGTTGCCGTGGGATCGCACCCGTTTGCTCCACCCCCGTTCCATCCCCCTCCCAGCCCAAAATGCCTCGTATGAACAGGGCCTTAGTCTGCAAGATTGGAATGCACCAAGGCAAATTCCTCCCTGGAGGGTGGCTCTTCCCATTTTTGTCATCCTTTCATTGAAAGGGGAAAAGGAGAACATGTCTACCAGATTCTTACCTTGTGTAGTCTTTTCACAAAGAAAGATCTAGGATCTTTCCGAAGGCACTTTCTTGCTCATCAGCATCAGTAACCATCCCAGTCTAGCTGTAACTTATATCCATTAAATCAAAAATGCCCTCCTCTATATGTCGCATTTCTGCCAGTCATTGTGCAGACTCAGTAGTTTGGGAGGGCATTTTAAATTTTATTTTAGCATCAGCAGTGCCATTTCCTTGAGAGACTGTATTATTCACACAGCTTGCACACATATCAAAGTCATTGTCACAACAGTGTAAGACTTTGTGCTCACACTGTCATGCTTCCTGCCTTCCTTGGAGGGGTGCTGGGTCACCTCCATATTCATATACTGTCCTTCTGTCTGACTTCTTTGTGGTGCCAAATCCTCTGTGTCCCCCTCTGACTTTTTGCCAAATTTCTCAGCTTATTAAATGCCTTCCTGTGGCTACTTTGTAAGTGCTAATTACAATTGCCTATACTGCTACAACATTTTCTGTTCTTTGCCTGATATTTGAAAAGCAGGATCTCATGGGTGAGGGTATAGCTTTATCCCAGCACCCCTGAACTCCATCTCTTCACTCCTCGTCCTATCATTCACACTGATGTTAACTAATGGAAAACCAGGATTGTCCAAAACATCTATTTGTAAACCCAGTTCTGGTTGGTTTCAATAATACTAATGCTGTTGTGGGCATTACACTCAGTATTACTAAGGTTAGAAATGAATGGGGATACTGGGAAAGGGAAGTAGAAATTAATAGTTTAAAATTAGTATTATATCAAAAGATAAACAGTATCAGATGAACTGAAATAAGGAGTTGGAGGAAAATTTAAGATCTGCTAAGGAAGGGTAAAGAGGAGCTAGGGCATATGAAGCTGCATTTATAAAATATGATTTTGACTGTTGGATTATGATGGATACGCATTGACCTGGCAACCTTTGACTGTTATGGAGAACATCCAATAATATGTTCTCCGTAACAGAATGGAACAGACACCCAATGCAAAGAATAGAAAATAGGAGAAATGTTATCATAATGGGGGAAAAAATGAGTCGTGCAACAGAATTAACAACAGAACTCAAAGGCTGGATGTGAGAAAGAGGAACACCAGTGAAAAGAATAATCAATCTGTGAAACAACCAAATCTTAAAACAGAGTTTTGACAGAATTAATGTACAAACCTGAAAGAACTTTAGAAATACTGTTTAGGAGTAGAATTAATTTTGGCAGAATAAGACAAAGGTGCATCAGGTTTCAAAATTAATAATACACCATTGTTGGTCATACATGAATACGTTTGAAGGATCCATGGGCTTTCATGCTCCATCTACATCCTTCTTCCCTTTTGCCCAGATCAACAAGAAGAATTCTGCTTTTGCAGCAAACTACGGATTGTCATTTTGTCCAACCAAGAAGTCTTTTTCCTTCAAAACCAGGATTAAACTAGTGTCTAGAATCCTACTCTGTAAGAAAAATAGAAAAATAATAGTTTGTAGTTTGCACATCATTACCCACTATATTTTTCAGAAAAAGCAGGATGAAATACATTTGATAGTGGTTTTATTTTGTTTAGTAAAATTATTTTTTATTTTATATCACTAGCACCTTTAAAAGGTTCATCTTGAAAACAAACATATTTAGAACAAGGTAAGTTCAAATGTTGATTGTGCGTGTTTTTGTAAGAGATGTGCATTTGACAAAAATTGGCATTTTTCATATTAGGATTTTAAGAAGGATTTCCATGCCAGTATTCTGGATTATTCGGAACCCCACTGCCATTTTGGAGTTCAGATTTCTGAATTTTTTGATGTCTATTATTCCCTATGTGGGAATCTTTAAGGGGGTGGAGTAGCTATTTTTCAAGAAAATGACACTACAGTTGCAGAGAACGTAGTTCTTCCTGTCCAAGTTTCCCAAGGAAATTGGATTTAACCAGTTCCTGAATAAGGTGTCCTCTACTTATCTCCATTACTTCCTATGGGGAAAGACGTTATTTATGCTTTCTCCAGGACAAAGAAGCCAATAGTGAAACACACAAAAGCAACTGTTGGCCAAAAGTTTCCAAATGCAACAGAACCAATGTCAAAGCAGAAAATCCCAGTGGTGCTGGAAAATGGGGCAAACCCAATGCAACCAATGTCAAACCAGAGAGTCCCAGCCAAACCAACTTAAGCAAGGGGCACTGTTGCAAGCCGAACCAAACCTGAAAAACCAAAGAAAAACAGGGCTGGGAGCCTTAAAATGCTGGCCCTGAATATTCCCAAATATTTCCAGATATTTTTTTTTAACCTGATTATCAGTATTCTGAATAATATAGAAACTGCTCTAGATACCTGATAAGCTATCTTTCAGATTTATATTCAGACTGGAAATACCCAAGTACACATCCAATAGTTTCTTTTTTTGGGGGGGGCACTTTTGTAGCATCCCAATTACCAATCTGGTTCACAGCTATCCTAGAGGGTATGGGCTCTCTTAGGAGCAACATCAGTGCTTCCCTAGGTTTCAGTGCACTGTGGATAACTTCACTGATGCTCATGTGATCTAAATGCTACAAAAAGTACAATAAAATAGTAGGAGCAAATTGTAGACTCCAGTAGAGTTTGTAGAAAGAACAAACTTCTGCAAAACTTGTTTTCTGCTGCATAAACAGAGAAAGCAGGAGAGATGTTAGAGGCCTTTAGTAAACTGAAAGCACCTGACATGCTGTGTTCCATCTCCAAACAGAATAGTGTGACTTCAGTGAACCTGCAACTAGGATGGTAGCATTTGACGTAAATAATAGAAACTATAACCCAGGAAAGGCTGTTAGAAGCATCAGAGCACTAGCTCACTGATGCAATAAAGATTCAGAGAGATACAGCAGCACAGTTGGTATGTTAAAATTTTTAGCACTGCGCTGGCGTTCTGGAACATTGGATAAAAATAGCAGAGCTGATGTGGTATGTAAAAACTACTCAGCAAGACAGAGCATTAAAATAAAATAAGCCTTTCTTTTGGTGGGAGGGAGGTCCTGGAATTAAGGTCTGAAGAGAAGGGAAGAGAATGGAGGGATGAAAGGAAGGCACAGTCCTTCAAGCACTATGGTTGTGCAAAAGCCCCACAGAAGTAAATGACATTTGGCTGGGGAAAAGGAACTAGGTGACGTGAATATAATATATAGCTAATATGTTTGGAGGGCACAACAGCATGTATAAACAGCAAACTCAAGTAAGAGCCTAAGAACCTGCTGGATCAAACCAAAGGTCCATCTAGTCCCGCATAGGGATGTTCATTTGCATATTTCCAGTCCAAATATGTACCTGAAAAATATGTTGTTGGTATTTTTCAGATTTATTCAGGTATCTAGAGCAATGTCTAGATTTTTCAAAATACTCACAACTGGGTCAGAAGAAATTCCAGAAATATTTGGGAATATTTTCAGTTGGCATTTTAAGGTTCCCAGGTCAGTTTTTCTTCAGTCTTACAGGTTTCATTGGGCTTTGTTGTGGACCAGCCTCAGCATGAGGTGCGGCCAGACTCTGACTTGCTGCCTGAGCCCAGACTGGGTGAGGACCAGTCTGACTTGCAGCCTGACAAGTCTGGTTGGCAACTGGAGCTCAGTGTGAGTAAGGACTCCTCAGAAGTCGAGCCTGAGTCCAGCATGGTGAAAGATGACTTCAGAGTAGAGGACACTCAGGAATTCCAGTCAGATAATACTGAGCCAGTTGAAGTCAGGGAGCAAGTACCTCAGGTGGCATTCACGACTCCCCCAGATTCCACCGCTCATAGAAAGAAGGAGGGCTAAGATCAGAAGGCAATTGCAAGAACACAAACAGAGTAAAAGATTAATGGCCCATCGACAGCTTCAAGATGAGTCATTAGAGGAGCCCTGCTAACTTGCCAGCTGCAGATAAGACTAATTAGGGAAAGGCTACATAAAGCTTAGTGTGACCTGTTGCCAACTTGTGGAAGCAACATGTCACCTCACAGTGAATCCTGCAACCACAACTCCTGATTCTGCTCTACTTCTGTGACTCTTGGACCGGCTTGACTCTGCTTTTGGACTCTCTCTGACTGTAACAACTGGCCTTGGACTGTTTGGATTATGTTGTGAACATTCCTTTGACCTGCTCCTGCCTGTGTGACCTGGACTTGGACTTGGAGCCTGCAAGACCAGCTGGGCTATGACAGGCTAGCAGCAGTGTTCTGTGCTTAAATTGGTTTGGCTTGGATTCTCTCATTTGACATTGGTTGTGTTGGGTTTGTCACATTGGTTTGTGGTTCCTCTGGGGTTCTCTGGCTTGATGTTTGCTGTGTTGGCCCTGTTAGTTCTGTTTGAATTTGTAGACTTTTGGCCGTTGGTTGTGCTTGTGTGTATGGCTGCTGTCTTCTTTTCCCTGGAGAAAGCATGCCCCCCCACATAGGAAACAATGATGACAAATAGGGGGCACTTTGTCCAGGGGCCTGTCAAATTGGAACTCTTGATACTAGTTCCATGAAACTTTGGTGGTCTTTAGTGGAAAGGCATGATTAGGTTCCCTGAAATTGTAGCCACATCAGCCACCCCAGAAAGAGTCCACCATAGGGAATAATGGACCTCAACAAATTCAGAATTCTAAAAAGAAAAATCTGAATTCCAACATGGTCTTGGGAATCCTAATAATTCAGAATACCAGTATGGAAACCCTTCCTGAAATCCAAATCTGGGGGGAAAAATTGATCCCCCCTTCCAAGGGCACATCTCTAGTTCAGTATCCTGTTTCCCTCAGTGGTTAACCAAACATGGAAGACTCCTGCTTTTGTAGCCCCACCTTATGAAACTGGTGTTCAGAGGTGCACTGGGTTTGAACGTGGGGGTTCTATTTAGCTTCCTAGCTGAAAGCCATTGATAGATCAATCCTCCAGCAATTTGTCTAAACTCTCTTTTGTTGTTCAGTTGCACAGTCGAGTCTGACTCTTCGTGACCCCATGGACCACATCACGCCAGGCCCTCCTGTCTTCCACCATCCTCCGGAGTTTGCTTAATTTCATGTTCCTTGCATTGATAACACCGTCTAACCATCTCATCCTTTGCCATCCCCTTCTTCTTTTTCCTTCAGTCTTTCCCAGCATCAGGGTCTTCTCCAGTGAGTGCTCCCTTCTCATTTGGTGGCCAAAGTATTTGAGCTTCAACTTCAGTATCTGGCCTTCCAGGGAACAGTCAGGGTTGATTTCTTTTAGGATTGACTGATTTGATCTCCTTGCAGTCCAAGGGACTCTCAAGAAATTCTTTTTTAAATCCATCTAAATTTTAAAGGCTCTGAATCCTGTGCAGTCTAAGCATCCCTACCTGATGCTGATTCTTTAAAAATCCTGCTCTGCGATGCCTCATTCCTGTTATTTAGAAGGGGAAAGTGGATTAAGACCCTGTGTAAGCTGCACTGAACATATCACTCTGCCTAAGTAGCTGAGAATTTAACACTGTTGCAAAGCAGTTTGAATGACTTTGGACACCCTTAAACATGGGAATGGAACATCTCTTGCTTCCCCACTGACAAATTATTCCAGCCATGAACTGAATGGGGAAAAACAAGCAACATGAGATTGAAATTTCAGTTTTGAAGATAATCTTTATGTCAGTATTTGCTTGACAGCAGCAGATGATTTGTGGGCAGAAACTATTTAATCATGGAATGTTGAAGGCATCTACTCATTGATTATTAGTTTAAATTGTAATTTGAAATCAGACAGAACATCTCCCCCACACCTAGCACAAATTTTTGATATGATAACTCTTAAATGATGGGATAAAACATTATATGTGTGGGCTGAATCCAGCTGAAAAGCTCAACAAATGAGTTGGCAGAGTAGATCTTTGTGGCCCGAGCACCTAGGGGAGGGAAGAGGGCAATGAATCGAGACCTTCCAAACACCCCTAAAAACACTACTACACTCAGCTTTTGGAATAAATTTGGCTACAACTTTATTGGTTACAGCTGTAAGAAACCTTAGCACAACATGAGCGTACTGGGTCCTGGCATCGACTGACTTGCCTGTCAGTTTATAAAGCCTGGCCAAACCCAGCCCACCTGCTGGGGTGAGTGGACCCATGGGATGACAGGATGTTGGATTCCACAAGGACAACCACCACTAAGTGGTCTTCCTTGCCACTTGAGCATGAGGGCAACCCATGGCAGCCTCCAAGCTAGGCATGCCCCTTTGAAAGTCATCACCACAAGATCCTTTAAGGGATCCCCATATGCAGGGAAAGTAGGTACACAGGCTGGTTTCCGTACAAATGGATCCAGTCCCATGCTGATACTGCCACAAGAGCTGAGCATCCCCGCCCAGCTCCCACCAAAGCTCATACAGCTGTAGCCACACCCACACACCATACATAACCCCATGTAGCCAGATGTCCATCCTCCATTCAAATAGGTGAACTCTATCGGGGTGAAACAGGGCTTTCAACCACTACAAGATGTCTGGCCGCTGAATTCCGTGCCCGCCCCATGGCCTCCACAATCTTGCCACATCTTCCTCCTTGCCACATCAACCCTTTCTTAGCAGTTAGCCCCATGACAAGCATGTCATTCCAACCAACCAGACCAGAAGATGGTAGTAGCTGGGAGCTCTTCCCATATCACTCACTAATCAGCCTTGGCTTGGTGTGCCAGGTCTATATCTATTCAAGCCTCCAGGTCATTTTCACCCAGATGTATCACCAGCGTGTTTGGGGGCTGTCGATGCCACAAGTAACATTGGACAGTAGGCAACAGGGACTCGGGAGTCCCATTACATTCCTCTTGAGCTGATCCAGGTGATCTGCAGCACCTCCTCCAGACTGAGGTTCTCCCCCCATCCAGATGAGTTTGCATAGATTCCTGCCCAGCACACAATTCTGTGCCAACAGATCCGTACTGATTTGCACTGATGCCCTGAAATTAAATAAGTCACCATAAAAAATCAGCAGCCAGGTGTGGCCGGATGTAAGTCCTGTATGCCTCAAAGTGCCATCTCCCAATGGCTTGGATACATGAGAGTTGCAGCCCTAATTCAGTAGCTATGGTCACCACCCCAATTTGGAAGGAATGTGGCCCAAACTTTCTAGGGGAGAGGCCCAGAGCTGCTATGCCAGCCCAAAGGACTCCAGTAAACTAATATCTCTTAAGTGGAGACCCATCCTTGTGAATGAGAAGAGGGCCCGATCTCCTTCCCTTCTCTTTACCTTGGGTAAGCCACAGTTCCCTCAGAGCTGTCCTCTCAAGAGCAGTTTTCTCAGAGTTCTCTCAGCCCCACCTTCCTCACAGGGTGTCTGTTGTGGGGAGAAGAAGGGAAGGAGATCATAAGATGGCTCTGACACTCCGAGTAAAGGGTAGGGTATAAATCTAACTCTTCTTCTTCTTCTTGAGAGAACAGCTCTGAGAGAACTTTGACTGACCCAAGCTCACCCAGCTGGTTGCATGTGGAGGTGTGGGGGATCCAACCCAGTTCTCTGGATTAAAGTTTGCTGCTCTTAACCACTATGCCAAGCTGACAGATGTTGCATGGGCCCAAGACCCCCAGACCCCGACTGTGGCTGCAGTCAGGACACTGTAGCACGAGCACAAGCTAACAGAGACAGCAGAAGCCTCCCCCCAGGATCAAGCTACAGGCTCTGAGCCACAAGGGGAGCACCACAGGACTGGTAAAGGCTCTTGGCCCCAAAACCCCAGCTCAGGGTCTTTGCAGCAGAACAACTGTGTCTTCAAACTGCCCAGAACCTAAAGTAAAGGGAAGCTTGTCCCCCACTGCACTCCAGCTCTTGAGATTCTCTCTCTGTCTTCCTCCCTGTTTGTCTATCTAAACCATCAACCTATCCCTAATCTAGCTTCCTGCGTGCCCATGTGTGTGCCCATGACCCCCTTGGCAGCTAGGCACATATGCTGTTCTTGAGCCCAGCTCGATCCTGCATATTGGGTATCCCTGATATGTTCCCCTTATGTCCTATATAACGGTAAAGGATATTAAGCTTCGTAAAAAGTTTCTGACTCCACCAGAAAAGTAGGGGTGGGCAAAACCAAGACCAGGTGCCCTTCTGCAGCTCCCTGTGTGCACAGTGTGATGGATCCAAGAACACAGGGAGAAACCAGGACTCAAGGCAACCTGCCCTTGCTCCCATCCGATGCTTAAGTGGCTCCTTATGTGTAAAAGGGGGGGACAAAGCCCCAAGACTGCAGGGGCAGGAAAAACCAGGATCCAGGGCAATCTCCCTTTACTCCCTCCTTATGTGCAAGTTCCCCTCAAGTTCCCCTCCCTGCACTCCTGGACCCTGCAAAGCTTATCTATTTGCTGGCCTCAGCATGTGATCCTGGCCTCGGCCATTTGTCTCCACAGATTCCTCACAGTTGCTATGTCCAGGCCCAGCTTCTGCTGCTGCCAGTCTTCTTGTGATCCCATGGGGCCACCCCACCGATCCTGCAGGGGCCACAAGGAAGCAAGCTGGAATCCCCTGAGGCTGCACTCTTCTTTGTCCCTGACTTGGACATGCTCCTCTTGGCCTTATTCCTGGCCATCTAAGTCCACCTCACCAAGGGAGGCAGGCTCCGGTGCCTGAGGAGGTGGAGGAATGCAACACAGGCCACAGCTGGCCCAGACTCTTGATATCACCCAGGATTTGTTGGAATCAGGAGCTCCACAGCCTGCTTGGCCCTCAACCAATCAAGCAGCCATGAGGTCTTTGCTGGTGAAACAGCTGCCAGCGATGGAGAGGAGAAAACTCCATGTGGCCAGGTGAGCTAGCTGGGGGGCATGGTGCTTTAAATCTCTCTCAGTGACCCCTCATGCCCCCTCCCATGGCCCACTTCAAGCCCTGTCATAGGCCATCCTGCGGGGGTGGACCAGATTTGCTCACCCTTGTGCCACACAGCCATCCAGTTGACCATGCAGCCAAGCCCTCCATGCTGGATGCAGCCGGCCCTGGCCATTGTCACCTTTGCCAGGTTTCTCCATCCCTATGACCCCCTTGACAGGGTCCATTTCTGTTTTTCATTCTGTCTCATCCTTCATTATTGAAAGATATGAAGACTAGTGTCCCAATCTCCCATTTGATGGTAACTCTTACCCTGCAGGTGTGTGATAATCAGCAAAGCCTAACTTATTCCTCAGTCCTTGCATTAGCAGGGATTGTAAATGAATAAATAAATGTTGCCTGTCTGTATTAAAAAGGCTTAATGTACTCTAGGATTCCTTACATTTGGGGATGTGGTCAGTGTTATATCATTTCTTTATCACTACCACAAATGCAGGATTGGGGGTGTTACATTCCATCTGTACTTTCTGATTTCCCAAGATACATAGAAGGCCTACACCATCATATCTAAGATTGGAACTGTGCCCGCGGTATAGTAACAGATGAGAATCTGCTAAAAAAAAAAAACCCACCAAAAACCCACTGGTATTTTCATTGTGCTGAGTAGAAGCTGTGCATCCTCTATGAAGCCAAGTTACTGCTGCTAATTATTTAGGTCAATTGGTCAGGAAGTGTATCTATATGAATTGATCATTACGTTCATGGAAAAACAGAGAGTTAAAGGAGCTGTATAACTGGGCTTGATGACCTCCACTACAAATTTAGGAATAGCAAGCTATCCCAAAATACAGTTTCTCATGGCTCAGCTCAGGATCATTGAATGTGCCCTTGTTATGCTGCACAGCATACCATATGACACCAAAAAGGGACAACAAATTTGTAAGTTGCCTAGGGTAGCAGGGGCAAAAACCTGCAAAACAAAATCTTAGTTCATCTTTAGGGAGATGGATCAAATCCACTTTCCTATTTTTTTTCTCTCTCTTCTCTAATAGATGATTGGCATTTTCATGGCTGATTATCTGTTGGTCAAGTAAGATATATGTGGGGCATATTTGAAACAAATCCCCCATGCCTAAGACATGAACAGGCCATTTCATGCCAAACTTATTGAAGGTCCCTGGTCCATTAATTGTCTGTTTTGTGTCAACAAGGGCCTTCTCGATAGTGGCCCCATCCTGTGGAATTAGCTGCCTGAAGAGGTACGTGCTTTGTGGGACTCTCTAAATTTCACAGGGCATGCAAGGCTGCTCTTTTTTGGGTGGCCTTTGCATGATTGTGATCTGCCAGGCAGCTGGTTAATTATGCTCCTACTGTATCTTAACCATCTATGCATCCTACCCTGTTTGATAATTGATAGATTTTAAACATGATAGATTTTCATTATTTTCTATTTTCAAAGTTTATTTATTGTATCTTTATATTGTTTTACCAGGTGTATTTTAAATGTTGTTAGCCACCTTGAGCCCTATTTAGGGGAGAGGGAACAGGATATAAATAAGATTAAAAATAGTGATCACATTATTAAGATAGATTTAAAGTAAGGTAAGACTGATATTTTTCTACAAAAATGCACTATTGTGGTAAGCAAATCAAATTTCTCTGGATGGAAGTCTCAGAAGAAGATTGTGAGAATTTTGGGGTGCATTACTTGGGCCTATCTGATAACCCCTAAAAGCAGTGAGACAAAAACCTGAAACCTGATTTGCTTTTAAAGTATTAGTTACTACAACATGATTAAGAAATTTTACAAACACTGAGCACTTGTTTTTACAGTAACTGTAGGGTTAATTTTTGCATGCCTGTATCTTCTAACGTTTTGCTTTGTAAAGAGAACTATTCTCCCTCCCCCTTCAATAAAAGATAAAAAGATCTTTTATCTGGTGTGCTGGTTTTGGCTTAAAGAACAGAACTCACACCTATCTCACTTGTATTATCAGATTTAAAGCTTGATAGGCAGCCTTTAATACATAAATCCTGGTGATAATAAATTTTGGAGGTATCCGCCGCTAAATGTTTTGAACAGGCAAAAGTCTTGTTGGAACTGTTAGTCCAGATTCTCTAATTGGATGTGGAAGTAAAACATCCCATTACAAGTGTGCTAGCACAATGTGCTTATTTTCAAACAAACATTTTCTATGTTGATACTACATTTTAAAATATATGCATAAAATATCTTAAATGTATACCATAATATATGAAGTAATATAACTGTACCAGTACAGTAATTAATGCAAGGAAGTTCAACAGAACACCACCTGTAAAAGATGGAAATAGCAAGGACTGCAAGGGAATGGATGGGGAGGGGCACAAAGTCAGACCAGCTCATTCCACAAATCAGCAATTCAATCACAAGAAAAGTTTCACCTTTTAAGTCCATTGACTTCAATGGATTTAGAGGAGTGCAACTCTGTTTAGGGTTCTACTGTAATACTACGATTGAGCAAAGGGTTAATTCAGAACTGCTGTTCCCACCAGTTGTCTCATGTTAAGTTTTAGTAAGAACACTGGGCTTGTTTCAAATGATGCAGCTTATACAAACAGGACCTCTAAAGCTGCTTACAGCAATCCCCAGATGTTTTCCATGTGCACATTGTAGCTGTGCTATAGAGACGGAAAAAAATTCAATACATGATTTTTGTTGTAAACACCATCACTGATAATCAGGTGCAGTATTTAATCAGATATGTAATATAGCAACACATATTTGCAAAATATACAAATAGAAACTACCGTGCAGCTAGTCTTATCTCACATTAATTCCCTACAGGAAAAGGATGTACTTCCAATGAACATTTATGGGTATAGAAAACTTTTTATCAGGGAGATAAAGAAGCAGTATATCTCGCAATTTCTTATAAAGTACTTTTAAAGTTTGTTTATATATGAATTTTTATGACCTTTGGATATTGCTCACAAAAGGTAATTGCTTCAGTGCAGTTAGAGAACACGACATGTGTTCAGATTCCTCTGTCTTGAAGAGAAATTGGTAATGCAAATGCCTACAGTTCCTAATCCCACCTGCCAATGGGTGGTTGCTGCATGCATACAGGCTCAGATAATAATTAGTGATAACCCCAGTGACTATTTGTTTATAAGTCAGGTGGGGGGGACTGAACTATGGTCCTGTTCCTCCATTGCTACCAAACAGCTCATCAACAGATGTCGACAGTCATCACCCCGTTGCTACTATCTGTAACAGCTGGCTACTGTGTGAACATATGCTTACGGCCAAACTAGATGGTACATGTAGCCACGAGTTGGGTTGTGGTTTCCTTTGTCAGTCTTTTCAGACATTTGCCAGCTGCAGGGAACTAGGTTCCCAAGTGCCATAGGGGCCCGATTCATTTCAGGACTGCAGCTTGGGGAGAGAACAGACTTCAGTACTGTTTTCCCAACCTAAAACTGGCTGGGTGGCATTGTTGACCTCGCTAGGGGGCTGTAAATAATAACAATAACAATAACAATAATTTCCCAGTGGGCAGAAACCATGGGTGTGTGCTCGCTGCATGGAGCGCATGGCTCTCAGGGATCAGGTTCATTCCCTTGAGGCTTGGGTTGCTGACCTGGAGAAGCTGAGGCAGAGAGAGAGGTTTGGGAATGATACTGATAGCCAGTGTCCTCTAAGCAGGCACACAGATGAAATTCTCAGGTTCAGTGTTTGTAGAGCAATTCCAGGGCCAAGCGTCAAAATCCAGTTCAAAGGTTCAGGCACAAAGTAGACAACATTCATAACTACAAATCCGAAGGGCAAGAATACAAAAATACATGCCAGGGTCAGAGATGTAGAGGACAATCCAAAGCAGAGGCAGCAAGGTCAGTATCTATCAGATGAGTTGCTTCCACACAGCCACTCCCTTCTTTGATGCTCTTAAGTACCACATTGTTCAGCAGCCTGTACTGCGTCATGAACATGCCAACTGCCTCAGTCCTGCTCCTGCAAGCACTCATCCTCACTGTTGGTGCTGGGCTGGTGTTATGCTGCCAGGCAAGCACTACACTTTCTGCCTTGCAGGTCTCTCTTCATTCTCCTTCTGTGGCAT
>NW_015167577.1:250585-260049 GCF_001447785.1 Gekko japonicus | reverse complement strand
AGGTGAGTTGGGTGGTAGTGGTTTGAACTGACTAGTAACTGGCTCTCCATTGCCAGCTCAGGGTTGGGGGGCTGAGGGGCCAGTGTGCTGGCTCCTGGCTGAGGATCTATGTCTGGCTGCTCAGAGACTGCTCCTCCTGCAATGTCTCTGCCACTGGCTGTGGGTTGGGGGTCAGGTCTGCTGGCTAACTCTTCCTCAGAGGATTCTTCAGCATCCCTTTGCTCTGTTGGGTTTGGCTGGTCCATGGCACCCACTCCTGTGCTGACAGCTTTTCTGCTGTTGTGGAGACTGAGAGTCTTGAGCTTGGAGGGCATCAGTCTGAGGAGGAGGGATGTGATCCCTTAGAAGGGACCCCTTCCTTGGGCAGTGGATCAATATCCTCTTTGGGGGGCTGTTGGTAGTGGCTGATTTGATCATTAGGAATATAGTGAGCAAAGTCTATGACAGATGTTTTGACCGCATGGTGACTTGCCTGCCTGTTGCAAAGGTTGCAGACATCACACCCTGTCTTGATGGGTTAATAGCTAGTGCTGTGGAGGACTCAACAGTCATGGTACATATTAGTACCAATGAAACTGGGAAATGTAGTTGTGTGGTCCTGAAGGAAAAATGTAGATTACTAGGCAGAAAGTTAAAGGCCTCAAAGGTAGCATTCTTGGAAGTGCTGCCAGTTCCATGCACAGGGCCAGCTAGACAGGCAAAGATCAGGGGTCTCAATGCGTAGATGAGAAACTGGTGCCCAGAGGAAGGGTTTAAATTTGTTAGACACTGGGGAACTGGGACAAGCTGAACCTGTACAATAGAGATGGGCTTCACTTGAACGAAAAGGGAAACAGGCTGCTGGTGATTAATATAAAAAAGATGGCAGAGCAGCTTTTAAACTAATCTCAGGGGGAAAGTGGACAGGAGCTGGGGAGCCTCTGGTTCAGGACAAGTCAGTCCAAAGGGATGATTGCATATTGATAATATGGAATTGATACGAGCATAATAAAACTCAGGAATAAGGGGTAGCGACTGAGGGCCATGTGTGGCGACTAAGGTGCCAAGGGAGGCGAGGGTTATTGGTGAAAAAAACACACATTATAGGTGCTTATATGCCAGTGCTAGAAGTTTTTGAGCCAAGATGGGAGAGCTGGAGAGCTTGGTGCTAAATAACAATTTAGATATAGTAGGTATCTCAGAAACATGGTGAATGGGAGAAATCTATGGGATACAGTCATTCCTGAGTATAAGCTCTATAGGCAGGACAGGGAGGGATAGGCTGGAGGAGGTGTTGTTTTGTACATCAAGGAGGGCATAGAATCAAATAAGTTAGAAAATATCAGGGGAATTAACTTCCAAATGGAAGCAATATGGGTGGGAATACTGGGCCCTAAGGGCTACTTAAAAGTAGGAATGTACTATTGCCCACTTGATCAAACCCTTGAGGCTGATCATGAGATGGAGAAGAAAATAAGGGAGATGACTAAAGCAGATAATGTTATTATACTGGGAGACTTCAATTACCCTCACATTGACTGAGTAACCATGTGGACGAGTCATGCTGTAGAAATGAGATTCCTAGACATCATAAATGACTGTGCACTGAAACAGTTGGTCATAGAGCCAACAAGAGGGGTAGTGATCTTGGACTTGGTTCTGAGTGGGTTTCAAGACCTGGTGAGAGATATAGAGGTTGCTGCACCAATTGGGAACAGTGACCACAGTGCCATTAAGTTCAGCATTCAGGTCAATGGAAAATTACTCCTAAAGTACAAAACTGTAACATTTGATTTCGAAAGAGGAAAATTTACAAAAATGAGGGGAATCATTAAAAGGAAGCTGAAAGGGAAACACAAGAAAGTAAAATCCCTAGAGGGTGCTTGGAAGCTGTTTAAAAGTTCAGTAATCGAAGCCCAGACAGAATGCATTCCACAGGTTAGGAAAGGCACTGCCAAGTTGAAAAGAAAAAGTGAGTATAAATGGGCAATTTTCTAGAGTGAGTATAAATGGGCAATTTTCTCAGTGGAGGGTGGTAAGCAGTGGGGTACCACAGGGATCAGTACTTGGTCCACTGCTTTTTAACTTGTTCATTAATGATTTGGAGTTGGGAGTAAGCAGTGAAGTGGCTAAATTTGCGGATGATATGAAGTTGTTCAGGGTGGTGAAAACCAGTGAGGATTGTGAGGCACTCCAAAGGCATCTGTCAAAAATTGGTTACTTAACAGGAAACAGAGAGTGAGTATAAGCGGGCAGTTTTCACAGTGGAAGAAGACTGGAGAAGTGGGCGTCATCGTGGCAAATGAGGTTCAACATGTGCAAGTGCAAAGTAATGCACATTGGAGCCGAATCGCAATTCTAAGTACACGTTGTTGGGGTCCAGACTGGGGGTAACTGACCGGGAGAGCCATCTTGGAGTCATGGTAGATAACTCTTTGAAAATGTCGACTCAGTGTGCGACTGCAATAAAAAAGGCAAATGCTGTGCTGGGGACTATTAGGAAGGGGATTGAAAACAAATTAACGAGTATCATAATACCCCTGTATAAATCTATGGTGTGGCCTCATTCGGAATACTGAGTGCTGTTCTGGTCACCGGACCCCCCAAAAGATACAACCTTGGGAAAGGGGCAGAAAAGGGCAACTAAAACGATGAAGGGGATGGAGCACTTTTTCCTATGAAGGAAGGTTAAAGAGGTTAGGTCTCTTTAGCTTGGAGAAATGACAACGGGTGACATGAAAGAGGCTTACAAAATTATGCATGGGATCGAGAAGGTAGAGAAAGCGGGACTCTTCTCCCTTTCTCACAATATAAGAACTTGTAGGCACTCAATGAAACTGCTGAGCGGTCAGGTTAGAACGGATAAAAGGAAGTACTTCTTCACCCAAAGAGTGATTAACACATGGAATTCACTGCCACAGGAAGTGGTGGCGGCTATAAGCATGGACGGCTTCAAAAAGGAATTAGATAAGCATATGGAGCAGAGGTCCATCAGTGGCTATTAGCCACAAGGTATAGATAGGGGCTCTGGGGCAAGTGATGCTCTGTCTTCTTGGTGCTTGGGGGGGTCAACAGTGGGAGGGCTTCTAATGTCCTGGCCCCACTGATGAACCTCCTGATGGCACCTGGTATTTCTGGCCACTGTGTAACACAGAGTGTTGGACTGGATGGGCCTTTGGCCTGATCCACCATTGGCGTCTCTTATGTTCTTAAGAAGGCCTGTGTGGTTAACAATGCAAGTCAAGGAAGCTATAAAAAGTAAAGAGGCTTCTTTTAAAAAGTTGATGGTCTGCCCTAGTGAATTGATCAGGAAGGTCCACAGGCTCTGGCAAAAGAAATGTAAGTAAATAATTAGGCATGCAAAAAGAGATTTTGAGGAACGGGTTGCTAAAACCATCAAGGCAAACAAAAAACATTTTAAAAAATATATATGGAGCAGTAAACCAGTCAGAGAAGCAGTTGGGCCTTTGGTTGACGAAGGAAAAAGGGATTAATATGTTGTTGAAAAGGGGATTGCTAAAGGATAGGCTTCCCAAGTCCCCCCCAGGGGGCGGGGAACCCCCACCCCAGAGGCCCGTTCTTCGCTGCCACTGGATCGGGCCCCCGGGGGAACTCCACCCCGATGTGTGCGTCACCCGGAAGTGACGTGACCACTCCGGGCACGCTGGGGGCAGGGCCACGGCAATCCGAGGGAAAACTCTATGGATTTCCCTCGTATGGCCATGGCCCCGCCATTATCTGCCCTTCTGATTTCAGCTTTGCATCTCCTCCCCCCTCCCTCCTGGAGATCAGTTGTAATTCTGAGTTATTTCCACTCCTCTCCTGAGATTGGCAACAGTGGCTGGTTGTCTATGGCATTGTACCTGTCTGAGGTCCCATCCCTCCTCAAACCTCACCTTCTCCAGGCTCCATCCCTCAAATCTCCGGGAATTTCCCACCTGGAGTTGGCAAACCTATCTCCTTCCCAGCCAATCATCAACCTACGTTTATTTCCCCCTCTCTCTTCAGCTTTCCATTTCCCCACACACACACCTGCAGCCTCTTCCGTGCTCTGAAGCCCTGACTGCCACAGAGTCCACCATTTTCTCCAGTGGAACTGACCTCTGCCATTTGGAGAGCAGTTGTGATTCTGAGTGATCTCCAGCCCTCATCTGGAGATTGGCAACAATAGTTTCCCAGGAGGAAAAGTAGTCTTTTTCTGCAATGAGGACCAAAGCAGCTTACATCATTCTCCTTTCCCCCTTTTGACTTGCAAAACAACCCTGTGAGGTAGATTAGGCTGAAAGTCTGACTGGTCCAAAATCACCCACTCAGCTTCTACAGCAAGAACCTGGATCTAGCAGATCCTGCTCTGAAGCACTACGCCTAGGGCAGCCAACCTCTAGGTGGAGCCTGAAGATCACCAAATATCACAATTTAACTCCAGAACAGATCTCTCCCCCCCTGGAGAAAATAACTTCTTTGGAAGGTGGGCTGTATGGCATTCTGTTCAGCTGAGGCCTCTCCCCTCCCCAAACCTTGGCTTTCATAGACTCTACCAGAAAATCTCCAGGAATCTCCCTACCTGGAGCTGGCAACCCTAGTCAGGACTGGCCCCAATGAGTTCCTCACAAAGGCCTGCAAAGGGTTTCCTTTGTCTGGACCAAGCTTGGTTGCCTACCATGGCAAAACAGGCTCCAGTTTACAACTCAGCTGTTTGCCTCCTACCCTCGTCCTGTGGGCGTATCTCCTTAAATTCGCTGCCACCACTGATGGAATTGTCATTGCCTTTTTAGGACAGTGAGACCCCTCTGGCTGAATCTCCCTATTTGGAGATAGAATCCCCAACCTTTGGGGGATCCCTGGAAAGTTGGCAACCCAAGGGTCTGGCCTTTCCTTGCTTCCCTGGGGTATTGTGCAGAGCAGGGGAGACTATGTGGTCAGAGCACAACACGGATTATTAGCCCAAATAAAAGATATTATTTAACTATTTACACAGTTATGGAGCACACACACACTGTTGGAGTAAGCACACACTATGAACCAACAGGACATAAATCAACAGGGGTTAAACACAATTCTCTTTCCTTACTCCCTACACACAATAGTCTTTACCTCTGGAGGTTATGGGCTCACCTGTACTTCAGCCTCTCTCTCTTGCCCAAAAGAGCAGGGAAACTTCCATTCATTCCCCAGTCCAACCGACTGTGGAGTGGCTGAATTTCTGCTGCTTCCCAAAGACGAAGACTGCCTTGGGACAGTCTCTGTTTTCCTGCACTTTTTGGCCTTGGGGCAGCTGGGAACTGTAGGCCAGCAGATGAAGTAGCCCCATTCAACCCAGTGAGTGATACCCCTGCAGGCCCCTCTCTGGAACTACAGCTCAATTAAACCTTATGGGGGAACATTTTAAACATAGAACCATAGGCATCTTACAAACACAGGTAACTGCCATTTCGTGACACCTACCAACAGCCACTGAGGGAAGAGTTAGTCCCACACAGGAAAAGCATCTTCATCAAGAGAGAAAGCCGTTTGCCAGTAATTCTGACAGGGCACAGTGGCTGAAGGGGGAATGGGTGGAGAAGAGGAGCAGACCCAGGACCCAGCCAATGGCACACGAGTACTGTTGAGTGGCGGCTGATGGACCAATGGCTGAGGG
The DNA here is from genome assembly GCF_001447785.1 of Gekko japonicus. NCBI lineage: Eukaryota > Metazoa > Chordata > Lepidosauria > Squamata > Gekkonidae > Gekko > Gekko japonicus. Next base: position 254,432 of record NW_015167577.1, on the reverse strand, counting down.
AGAGCATGAAATCTTGCCACCCCAAAACAGGATTATAATATAGGAGAGATGCCCCTGTACAGATTTATGGTGCAGCCTCATTTAGAATACTGCATACAGTTCTATCACCGAATCTCAAAAAAGATATCACAGAGCTGGAAAAAGTACGGAGGAGGGTGACCAAGATGATTAGTGGGTTGGAGCATTTTACCTATGAGGAAAGTCTGAGACTTTTCAGTTTAGAAAAGAGACAGCTAAGGGGGATATGATAAAGGTTTACAAAATTATGCATGGAGTAGAGAGAGTTGACAAAGATAATTTTTTCTCCCTATCCCAAATTAATAGAAATTGAGGTCATCCAATGAAACTGATGGGCAGTAGATTCAGGATGGACAAAAGGAAATACTTCTTTACACAGAGAGTGAATAAAATGCGGAATTCACTGCCAGAGGATATAGTGATGGCCACAGGAATAGACAACTTTAAAATGAGATTAGATTCCTCTCCTTTCCCCCCTTTTATTCTGTCAGAAGCTCATTGATTAACAAATCTTGAGCAGAAGATTATCATTCCTCATTTTTTAGACATAAGGGCTAAAAGAACTGAAATCAATTTTGCTGTTGCTGGAGTGATCTTAGGATCCTTATCATTAAGCAAAGAAGACAGAGTTTCCAGGGTGTAGTTGATGACTGATCAATTAGTGGCTTAATATAATCATCCCTCATATTCTCAAAACAACTAAATTCAAGCAAAACATGAAAAGATGTATGAATCTTATGAAGGCCACAAGGGCAAATTCTATCAGAATAAGGCCTATTCATAAATCTCCCCTGCAGAACCACTAAGGGTATAGGGTTGCCAAATGGGCCCGGGGGGCGGGGAATCCCCCGCTTTGGAGGCCCGATTTCCACCGCGGCAGAATCGGGCCCTGGGGGGAACCCCGCCCCCGATGCTGCGTCACCAGAGGTGACACAGCCACGTTGCTGGCATTGTGGGTGTGGCTGAGCTCGTTGGGGGAAAAACCATATGGTTCCCCCCCCGACGAGCTCGGTCACGCCCCCAACGTCAGCAATGTCACACGTCACTTCTGGTGACGTGTTGCCGGCGCGGCTCCCCCGCTCTGAGGGGTGAGTCGACTTGGCAACCCTATAAGGGTATAATATTCCGTACTGCAAATAAGAAAGCTCTGCAGTATAATGGCATAGTAAGATAGTACATATAGATAAAGATTTTGGAAAAGAAAGACCAAAATACAGGTGTGAGCAAACATGGTGGACTCCTAAGACTGAACTGCTGTAATCAGTTTCTAGGGCACACTTTTTGATTAAATACAACACTTTTGATGTGCTCATATCAGAAATATGATTACCCAACTGTCAGGCTTCAAGTTGGCCTCTACCAGCAGTCAGCAGATTTGGAAAGAGGAGGGAGGTTACATCAACACCCGTCCTCTTCGTCATCCTGGTGTCTTGGCCACCCTTCACTCTCTCCCTCACCCTTGTGCCAACACCGCCAGGTGTCTCATCCTTGACCGGCTGGATCTTGCCCTTTTTTATACCCTGCCTGGCTCTCCTCCCCACTCCCATGTCCCTCCTCCTTAGCTCTGCCCCTGTACTTATACTGAGGTGCTGGGCCCTGCCAAGGGTCCAGTCGACCCATCTGTCAGCGGCCTAGCTGGCTCTTCTCACCCATCAGACCCATCCTCCGGTGGCTCCGGTGCCTCTTGTGGCCCGCTCTCTTTCTGGTCTTCCAGTGGTCACACTGCCCCCTCCCCAGTGGGGCCAGGGCCTAGCATGGTCTGCTGAGCCACCCATGCTTGCTTCGCCCTGTCCTGCTGTCTTGCTGCCAAGCCCAGTGTTGGGGTTGCATTCAGAGGTGATCTCACTGCTTCCTCTCCAGATGGGTAGCCCGATGTCTTCCACAGGGTGGCCTGCTGGCCATCAGGGAGGGACACTGCATGAAATGTCAGAGGGTGCCTTTTGGGGGACTTTGGGGGTTCGTAGGGTGCTGGGTCCCTCCTGGGGTGGCTCCCAGTAAGGCTGGCAGGGGCGTGCCTGGACACTGACATTCCAATGGGTATCCCATTTCAGAGTGGCTAGCAAGCCATCTTCAGCATAGAACAATTTTAGTCTTTGAAGGTATAGAGCCATGCTCTTGCTTCCAGGGATATTTGCCCACATTCTGCCTGCAATACAATGTTTTATACACAGATTCATGAAAGATAGGTCTATCAGCAGCTATTAGCCATGGTGACTGAGGGGAACTTCCACATTCAGAGGCACTAAACCTTTGAATCCCAAAACCAGGAGGCAATATCAGGGGAAGGTCTCAGCCTCTATGCCCTGTTGTTGGCCCTCCAGAGGAACTGGTTGGCCACTGTGTGAGACAGGATGCTGGACTAGATGGACCTCTAGTCTGATCCAGCAGGGCTCTTCTTATGTTCTTATGTACAGCCCCCCCCCCCAATATGGGCAATAATATCCTGACCCAGATCAGGCCTCTGTGGGGCTTGGTATCCTAGTTACCTGCAGCTGTCAGGAGAGAATGAGAGTCAGGTTGGGGTGTGTGGGAGTGTGTATGAATATTATAATGCAAGTGATGCTTTGAGAATGAAAAATAAAATAGAATGAAGTGAGTTTTTCAAAGCATGCTTTAGGGGTATCTTTTGGGCAGTTTAAGGAATATTATGGTCAGGTCAGACAGGAGAATTGTTTTGATGCTGACTGTCGGGCATTTAAAAGGATAATCCACTATATACATCAGCAATTAAAATTATACAGTGATAAAGCCATACTTAATCAGATATTGCTGCAAAAACATGAATTCAGAACTATTATGAGAAACAAACAAACAAAAAAGAGCTGCTTTAGCCACTAAATAGAAATGTTTGATTCTTTTTTATTCTGAGCAAAAAGGGAGTAAAAATTTTTGGGATATGATTGCAAATGAGTTAAATTCTAGATCCCTGATTTCTTGTCACATTTCTGACAGATGTCATGAGGAACATATTACAGTCTTACGCGGCACATCACCCATTGATAGTAGTATAATTAAATTGTTGCTTTCCCCAGAAATAGAGAAATGACCTCCAGTTGCAGTATCAGAAGGTTAGTGTATCTGTATGGACACTTTTTCCTGATGATTTTGGTAAACTTTGAATATTTTTCTAACTTTTCAAATAAAAATAGCAGCAGCAAGAGCAGCAGTGCGATATGACTGCGAAGAAAGCTAATGCAATCTTAGGATGCATTAACAGAAGCATTGTGTCCAGATCATGGGAGGTGGTAGTTTTGCTCTATTCTGCTAGGGTCAGGCCTCACCTGGAGTACTGTGTCCAGTTTTGGGCACCACATTTTAGGAAAGATGTTGACAAGCTTGAGCATGTCCAGATGAGGGCAACGAGGATGGTGAGAGGGTTGGAATCCAAGTCTTATCAGGAAAGGCTGAAAGTTGGGTATGTTTAGCCTGGGAAAGAGAAGACTTAGAGGGGACATGATTGCAGTCTTCAAATATTTGAAGGGCTGTTATGTAGAAGATGGAGCAGATCTATTCTCTCTTTCTCCGGACTGCAAGACTAGATCTAATCCAACTCTAACATTCTGTGATTCTATAACAACAGAAAGAGAACCTCTTTTGAAAGTCTTGCTTTCCCAATTGTCACTGTCTTTGGATTGCACAGTATGTTACAGTGATTTTAGCCAGTTCCTGGCAAACATATTATTGGATGCATTTATGCATATGTATACTATATATATATAAATATATATTAGTAAGCAAAGCCCGTTGTGGCATTAGACAACGGGCCCTAGATAGGAAGGAAGGGCGGGTGGAAGGGAGGAAGGGAGAAGATGAGGTAGAGAGAGAGAGA
>NW_015167577.1:212777-250384 GCF_001447785.1 Gekko japonicus | reverse complement strand
AGGAAGGAAGAAGGGGGGAGGTGGGGGGAGAAGTGGGGTGGGGGCGCCCGTGCGAGCTTCTCTTGTCCGCCTGGATGGGCGGGTGGCAGGAGAAGTGAAAGGGAGGGGTCATCACTATAGCTAGCGTGCAAAGTGGAGAAGGGTTTTTGTCTGAAGGAGCAAGTAACAATGTGAACTCTGCAGAATTCATCTGAAACATCAGCATCTCTGCTTAAGATATAAGGTATCTCTATAGTTTTATTGTTGTCAAGCTGAGAGCCTATGCTAAGATACTCCAGGCTTCCTTTTCCCGAGGATTCTTTTTGGTTGTTAGTTAATGTTCATTACTTCTTTTACACCGTGGACATGTGAACATAAGAAGAGCCCTTCTGGATAAGGCCAGTGGCCCATTTGATCCAGCATCCTGTTTTATACAGAGGTCAATGAGTTTCCCAGGAGGCTAACAGAAGGACATACTGGCCAAGAACCTTCCCTGGTGTTGCCTCAGTGAATGAGTATTCAGACGTTTACTGCTTCTGGATGTGGAGATTCCCTTTAGTCACTATGGCTTACTAATAGCTGACTACAGAACAAAGTTTGAGTTCAGTGGCACCCTCAAACTTTGTTCTGCTGCTTAAGACCAACACGGCTACCCACCCGAATCTGACTAATGAAGCTCTTATATCTCCATAGGCAACTGAGAGTTCTAATAACAAAGAGAACCAATTGGAACACTAATAGAAAATATGGAACCACAGAATTTGAGGAAGCTGTTGTACAAGCGAATGTGGTGGAGAGCAAAAGTATTCTTTTTCACTGTCTACTGTAATGTTGTCTGCTGGAAAGAAATAACCTAGTTTTTGTTGTGTGGCCTTTTTATTATGTTTTTATTGTTACTGTAATGAACTTCTTATTTAAACAAAAAAAATATCTTGTATCATCCCTTAAGGTTTGTACATAAAGAACTCTCAGGAGATTGTAACATTCTAAGTATTTTAAAGGAATAGTTGTAGTTTTATTGGATGCTATCTTTTTATATTATGACATCACTGAAATGTAATGACCAAGTCATTTGAAAATTTTTCATTTACTCTTCCTCCAAGAAGCTCAGGATGGTCTACATATTTATCCCACCCAACAAACTTCACAGCAGGTTGGGAATTTGAACCCGTACCTTCCAGATACTAGTCGAGCCACTTTGGGATAAGCCTGAAAGAAAAAAAAAACGAAACAGTGCCCCACCCAAACACTGACAGTCATAAGGGAACAGACCACAGTACAGAAACTTGTAAGTGGCACTTTTGCCATAAAAGACCCTCCCACCATCAATGTACAGCTGAATTTACATGGCATCAGGAAGCCCCCTACTTCACCCAGAATTCATGACCATATTTCGGCCAGTTACTTCCAAGTCCCATGTCTCATCTTCTCTATAGTTTGAACTTGCCCAAAGCCTTCTTCTCTTCTAGGACCATGGCAGTTCTGCTTTATACACTTGGTTTGAACTCATTCCTATCCTACACCTCTTCCCCAATTTTGTTTCTAAGTTCTGAAATTAAAAAAAAGAATAGGTATATCATTACATTGCTAAGCTTTGCCTTCCTAAAGATGAACCTGTCTATGCTCATGTTTACCATTCTGTGAAAGCTGAACATTTCTTACTATCTATAGTGAGATCAGTGCAGGATAGACAAGCCTGAACACCTGCTGGCTCAGCTCACTCACTGCCTGCCAATTGTGAGCAGGAATTTGATGAGCTCATCAGCTGTCCATGAAGACCCTGACACTGTTCATCAGGCTACTCCTCGTATCTATGTATCTGTTTCTCAGGCATGACCCTTATCTGCTGACACCTAAATCCACAGATAGAGGGGCACACTTTCACAAAACAGTTTTTTGCACAAACGTAGGGGACCCCCTAGGTTTGCAGAAAGATCTAGGTTTAAATCCACCCCAAATAAAAGAATGTTGTCTGCACAAGTGCAGGCTATGCACCTACCACTTCCTTTGTCAGGTGAAGTGTAGGAACACTTCAACAGAGGCTGAAGGCCACGTGGAGGCTGGGATGCAGTGTTGTGGGTGGAGGGGGCTTGGTGGGCCTGGCAGCAGACACTGGGAACCACAAAGTGCTTGCCACCAGCATCAGTAATGGGGGAAGCCTTGGCAGAGCTCACCAGTGGCAAAGGGGGGGAGAAACCCTCACCACTGCCCCCCCAACTGAGGTGGCATGAAGGAACTCAAGTAGGGAGTCCTATTGCCTTTTCCCCACAGAGCTATCAACCAGGAAATCGGGTGGGGAGGCATGGCATTCCTCATCGCCCATCCACCCACTAGCAAGGCCAGAGTTGAGTGGAGGGTGGGGGAGTCCGCAATGCCCTCCCTCTGCTGATCTAGCAACCAGGGAGTTGGCTGGGGAGGTGCTGCAGTCCTTTCAGCCTCCCCAACCAAGCTGGCAAGGAGGAAGTTAGGTGGGGGGCGGAAGTCGTCACTGCTCCCCCCCTGCTGAGCCAGCAACCAGGAGGTTGAGTGGGGAGGCACTGCAGTCCTCACAGTACCCTCAATTGAGCTGGCAAGGAGGGAGTGTGAGGCACACGGAGCCCTCACTATGACCCCTCTGAGCCATCAGCCAGGGAGTTTGGGTGGGGAGGCACAGGAGTCCTCACTAGGGATGGGCACAAACCAGTTGACAAACTAAAGTTTGTCATGAATTCTGGCTGGTTTGAGGTTAATGAAGCAATGTTCACAAACTGAAAAACGACCACAAACATCCACAAATTTTGGTGGTTTGTGGTGGTATGTGAAGAGTAGCTCTTCATGAAAAACAGTTTAAACCCTGCTTTTCATGGCTTTTCACAGGGAGCAGAAGACAGCAACCAAGGAGCTGGGTAGGGAGGCATGGACATCCTCACCCCCCTTCTCAGCTGGCCATGAGGGAGCCAGCCACTGCAGCGGTGGTGATGGAGGGAAGGATCCTCCCAGAAGTACCACAGGTCCCCACTTGTGTAGCATAATACACATCGGCCATCTTACACTGCACTGTACCATGCTATAGTACATACCACTTGTCTCCCCCCCCCACACTGATGCCTGGCAGGCCTCCCTTGCCTCCCCACAGTGTCTGTGCTGATGTCTATGCAGCCTCTTCACACCTCCTGCCTGCCAACACAAATGCTTTTGTCAGTAATGCCCCCATTTCCCCCCCTGCTGCAAATGGTGCTTGGCAGCCCCCCACCAACAGCATCCCACTTCTGCAACTCATTTGGCAAGCCTCCTTCCATGTCTTCCACCTGCAACTGTCTGCTTGGCAACTGTTTGAAGCTGACCACAGTGACCCTTGGAGATGCAAGACAGTCAAGCCAAACTGCAGCAAAGTATGTATCATCCATAGTGCTGGACCATGGAAGTGTTCGTGATCAAAGTCTTTCACTCCCCAACAATATCAGACTTCAGCATTTTACTCATTCATAAGCTTGAACTACATGGATATATAAGCTAGAGTATGAAAGAAGGAGTTGCACCATAATCAGCTGGCCATTGTATTCCTTATCTCTGCATATTCTATACAAGCACTAGAGAATACAGAGATAGAGGATGACTTTTCAGTACATAACCATTGAAAAAGGCTGAAAATGCTGATTCCGAACGAATGTATAACCTCTATGGGAATGTAACAGAACAAATTATTCAGGGCCTTTGACAATATCAGCTCAGGAAGATAGTGTAGACAGGATGACACCATATCACATTATAAGCTGTTCAGCATCATTTCCAGAGGGATAATAGCTAAATGTTGACAGTACTGTAGTATCAGCACAGAAAGGTCTAAATATGTGAGATACACAGCTGACATATTTCTTGGGACTCTGAAGTATGAGGGTAAACAGAGCTGGAAGAAACAAGTATATCAGTTGGAGTATTGTACTGTAATCTAATTTCACTTGTAGTGTGTCCCTGTACCAAGCATGTAAAACGTGTATAGAAAACCATTTCATAGATTTTATAATAAGTAAATAGTAGAGGATCATGCTAGACTAAATAAGAGTAAATGCAAATGAATGTGAACATTTGGGTTGGGCATTTGACTAGGGAAAACAATTTGGTCAGTTGACTTGTCAAATAATGGTCAAGTATTTTAAAATGTTAATTTGAACAAGAAATACCCTATTCACCTGAAAGGAAAACTAGTCCCCCGCCCCCAACGTGTTGCAGCAACAAAAGTGTGTGTCTGTGTCTTAAATTCTTATACAAGTTAAAAATAAGTACTTTTTGTATATAACCCTTTTGGGGTGGTGGGTGGACCATCTTATATACAGCATCATATTCCTTTTAGGTAAATACTTTCAGAAAGTCTGATAACTTGGTGATCACCTCTCTGTTCAGGTTGCAATTTTCCTGGAACTTGTGATCAGCACTCTCAAACACTTGGTGGGGGGGTATTGGATTTTTTGAATGTTTGAAAATGCCAGATTCGGATCATAAATACTTTGTGCATGTGTGGTCTTTGCCTCAAGTGTCTTCTCCCAAAGCCACTCCATACTCTTTTGCTTTAAAAAATATATATGCTTTTCTATGTTTGAAGAATGGTTGGTGTGGCAGTGAAACGTAATGAAAGTCTTATTTAGGGTCAGCCTTGGTCCATTACCTTTCACCTGTCCTCAAAGTGGCCACCTGGAAAGCAAAGCTGCTGAGCGGGGTATTAGAAGAAGATATCCTTAGCTGACCTTACGATAAGCCATAACTATTGTAAGAGAGTTCTACATTCTTAAAGGGTAATGTCCCCACCATAATAACCTGTAGACAGCTAGTGTACAGTGAGATTTATAGTCAAACCAGTTATTTAAAAAATCTACTCTCATTTAACCCCTGCAGAACAATGATTTGAAATCTGAGGATCCATTCCACTTTCTTCCTCAGCAGCACCTTGTCATGGTGACTCATCAGTTTTGAATGACCCAGACGACAGTATCAGTGGGACTCTGATCATATTCAAGAAAGTGCTGAACTCAAGGAGGACCTTTCTGTGCCCCAAGGAAATGTTGCTTTTGTGTTCAGCAATACGCTCTAGAATTAGGATAAGACTCTCTGGGTGAGTTCATTTTGCCCCAAGCTTGCAAGCAATTAGCTAGCAAATGAAGGAATAAATATTTAGAAAAGGCAATGTGATTATTTGGGACTGGCTGTAGTTGCTAATAAAATAGCACACAATCAATTCATTCTTTCATCACACTTCTTTCTCTCTTTTATTTTGAAAGCAGTTCTGTTAGGGTAGGATAAAAGAATAAACTGAATACTAATTATTTCCTTTCCCCCCTTCTCCTTGGTATTTTCTTAATTTCTATACTACCTCTTTTTTCATTGCTTCCTTTTTACCGAACAACAACTAAATACGTTTTAGCTCTTTTTTGCCGGCTTGCTTAATCCTCATGTTTTCATATAGATAAATCTTGTATAATTAGCTTTAGCTTTGGGAAAATTGTTATGCCTGAAGGGAATGAAATGATGCATTACTCTTGGGTGAGAGGAACTTAAACAGCAGCAACTGAGCAACAAATATTTTGTGCAGTAATCCATAGCCATTAAAAAAGTACAATTTCTCTCAAGAGCTACAGTTAGAGCATTCCTTGAGCTTGGGAAATGGCAGAGGAAGTACAGCCTAGGTTACCTGTACCCTTCACAATAGTCTCCATAATAGCGCATGAGTGCCAACGGAGGACAATTTTAGTGCCTTTGGTTGCTAGAAACTACCACCCACGTATACCGTGAGTCACCCAAACATTTCAGTCCAGATCACTCCCTTCTCTCTCCTGTCTCAGCCCCATCCAGCTCTTTTTATCTGTAGCTCCCCAACAACAAATGCATGGCTACTGCTTCTTCTACCAAGATGGCTCACCTGAGAATAAATTAGAATGGGGGGGTGTAAAGTGCTGTCAAGTCGGAGCTGACTTATGGGAACCCCGGCAAGGGGTTTTCAAGCAGGTGAGATGCAGAGGTGGTTTGCCATTGCCTTGCTCTTCAGAGTCTTCTTTGGTTGTCTCCATTTCAAGTATTGGCTCTGCTTAGCTTCCAAGATCTGATGAGATTGAACTAGACCAGGGGTGTCAAACATGTGGCCCGGGGGCCAGATCAGGCCCCCAGAGGGCTTCTATCAGGCCTGCAGTGGAACTGGCTGTCTTCTGCCTCTTCTTCCAGTTCTGCTGCTGCTGCATCATTGTAGGTTTGCAGTTTACAGATACACACATGAACAGCATACTCAAGATTGCAACAGCACAGACAATTTGGTGTAATAATTCAGAGCAAGAGGTGTCAATTATCAGACATTGTTAAATAAACAAAATATTGCAAGAGTGCTAATGTTTTAAGCATGTTTTAATTTTAAGTTTAAAAAAAACCCTTTGTGTTTGTGTCCTTTATAAAGTTTATATCTCCGCTACCTGGCATTACATTTTATGACACACATGGCCCGGCCCAACAAGGTCTCATTTATGTCAGATCCAGCCCTCATAACAAATGAGTTTGACACCACTGAACTAAACATTTCCTCCCTAAATTAGTATATATATTACTAATTTATAATTTCTTAAATCGTGCTTTTATGTTTGTTCAGGTTACAAATTCAGGAAGTGTACACCTGTAATAAATGCAGTTGTGTGCTGCAAGGGGGGGTGAAGAAGAAGGAGGGAATGAGAGGAAAATGTTTGTAAAAACTCCAAATTCTGTATGAGCAATCCTCTTGTGGTCATTCTACAGTGCCATTCTAAGAACACTTTTCTGGAAAGATGCTCCATTGGGGAGACTTTAGCAGGATTCTAGGCAGACCTGCTTAGGATTGCACTGCTGGTTCTCTAAAAGATAGTCCCACTGGGTTGTAGATCCACATCAACACTGTACACTGTCTTCTTATAAATTAATCCTAAAGTTATATTTCTTTGGCAGTTATCCTAAGGTTGCATCCACTTATGCACAAATCTGCAGACTGCTCTTTAAAGTATATATTTTATTTATTCATATCACATTCCCCCCCCCCGATTTGGACCCCAAATGGCTTATCACTTTGTTCTCTCCTCCTCTGCTTTATTTAACCAGTTCCTCCACTTTAGCTCCACAGCAATGACCGTGTGATGCAGGATAGGCTGAGAGATTGTGACAAACCCAGGATCACCTGGCAAGCTTCCATGGCAAACCAAGTTGTCCCAAGTCCTAGTCTGACACTCTAACCACCATGTAGGGTTGCCATTCCCCTGACAGGGGCAGGGGTTTATCCACTTTTGGGGGGCCTGATCCACTAGCCCTGATTTGGCCAGGGGGGGAACCCTGTCTCAAAAGAGCACCATCTGCGCCAACATGCCCAGCGCAATGACATCACATGGAGGTGACATCATCACACAGGGCAGACGGGGCGGGTGCACTATTGTTTGAGAGAAAACTTTCCCTCAAACAATAGAGCATATCTCTGCAATGTGCACTTCTGGGTGATGTCATTGTGGTGTGCACGCTGAGGTGTGAGACTAAGGTGTGAATCCTCAGTGTGAGTCAGTGGTGTTAGCCGAATTGCTTTATTTACAACAATTGGCAATTTATAAATGGGTTCTTGCCAATGTATACCAAGGTCCTGATCCCACCAAGGGTTACTAGTAAAGGATTCTGAGGCTGTTGTAGTTAAAATTGATATCTTTTACTAGAAATATGACTTATACAAACAATACTGATGCACTCACACATTCAATCAAGTTCCTAAGGATTAAAGTAGGAAATAAGCACAGTTGCATTGGCAGGTAGGGTGATAATGGGCTATACTTATCTGTCTTGAAGCTTGGTTGTTCCAACGAAAAATGGATGGGAAGAAATGGAAAACAAAAGGGAATCCACACGACCAGAACCAGCCGGAACGCGTGGGTCTCCTGACTATAGATCAAGAGATCAATAGTAGAGGCAAGGGTTGGGGACAGCAAGGGGGACTTAAGAGGAGTAAAAGCAGACAGGGGTTGTCTTGGGGGAATGCTAGCTAGGAGGAGCCAGGAGGGATGGCCAATATTGTCACCTAAAACCTTAATCGAAGGATAGGCATCTGGACAGGTGTGAAATCCAGACGTCAGGATGCTTCCTTGTTGTGCTGATGAAGTTGGCCAGTTCCTTTGATAACCAAATGTCCATCTAGCAGGAAATTCCAGCTCAGGAACAAAGAAATTACATACCGATGAGTGATACGTAACCACAAGCAGCTTTGCCATGGGGGCTGTTTCTTCCCAAAGTTGTTGTTTCATTGCTCACGATAATGGAAATTTGTGCTTCTTCATACAGCTGGGCAACTGAGTTGCTGAAACCTTATTTACATGTAAGGTATGTGCAGGCACCCTCTATGTGTGTCATCACAACAGGTGACCTAAAGTGTACAATTCTCTGAGCCCATGTGTATGTGCACAGTCCATTGTGTAGCAATAAGCAGTCCATAAAACAAATATCAGGCTTGTTCCCTAACAGTGGGCTCTTGACCTTTTGATCTTGGCCTAATGGATTACAGCCTGTGGCTTGACTGTCTGGAGATCATATTCCCTGATGCAATGAAAAGAAATGCTGAGAAAGCAAAGCTGCTTCAGGGGTTCTGAATGCCATCCTAACTTCAGTGTGTGTGTGTGTGGGGGGGGAGGGCTCCACTCCCAGAAAGAAGGGAGGGAAGGAGGGAAGGAGCGAGCCAGAACTTCAGCTCTGCTGGGCCTTGTACCTGGCTTGCATTGGCCAGGACTTGCCTTCTCTAGGCCACTGCCTGGAAAATTTGGAGTAACAATTAAAAAAACAGCTACCTGCAGCTAATGATAGTAAAGCATGTAAACACATGAAACTGCCCATTTTTTTCCATTTATTAATAGGAAATTTTTACAAAATGTAATTTATCTAATCACAATGTAATATAAAAGCTATAACAAAAAATAAGCTAAATAAACCGGGGGGGGGGGGGGATTCAAACAATGCTCCCTCTAAGCTGTAGAGTCTTGTGAGCAAAAATTCTACTTTGTGAGCTACTGGCATTAAAGTTGTGAGCAAGCAATATAGCTACTGCATAAATTAGTTTGCTCTGCAGCCATCCTTTCTGAGCTAAGAAAAAAAATGTGTGAGCCAGAGGCTAAAAAACTGTGAGCTCTAGCTCACACTAACTCAGCTTAGAGGGAACACTGCACTGGACCTAATGGGGCTTTATCCAACAAACTAGCTTCTGCAATTGGATCCATTTTGGATTATTTCTTCAATGTGAATCTTGTAGAGAAATGATTTATAAAACAATTGACTAATTGGGTCTCAATACATTGAAATAATTTGCAAATTTTAAAAAGTTCCAAAATGCAGTTTGGACACAAAAATAATGCAAAACCAGGACAGTTACTGGAGATACAAAACTACACAGATCCTGGATTTCTGTAACTGTTCAGAAAAGTAACAGTAATGACCAAGAACAGTGATTCTCGTGTATATTTTCAACCTGGGAATTCCACAATGCACACTCCTAATTAGAACCAGGACTGATTTGTCCCCTGCCACAGACTTCATACCAGAAATAACATTCTGCCAGAACTGATTTTCTGCCAGAATTGCCCCAACATGGTTCACCCGTATTTGGATGTCCCATTTTCAATGGCAAGATAACATTGCAAGATGCTATGGAAATAGAATCAGGTTCTTCTCTTTCATTTCAAGCTCAGCTCAGGCAGATGTATGTCTGAAGGGATAATGAAAGAAGTCAGTTGCCTAAGTCTTGGCCAATAGTCTTCTTTCATTATTTGATGTTTAGCAGAATTCAGTTGAATGTTGACTCAAATACAGAATTATGAATTTGTCGGTGCATACAGGCAAGAAAGAAGCAGATCCAGTTTTTTAAGTGACATTTGTAAGCTCCCTCCCACAAATATCTTATCTTGATATGAGACCAAATGTGATGAAAGGGAGACACTGTGCTGACTTATTTAAGAGCATTTGTACTTTGAGTTTAAGCCAAATCCCTCGACTGAGTCAGTGACTTTACTGTGAATTTCCCTGAGAGAAAGTACACTTTGAACAAGACAGTGGCAAAGGGGGAAAAAAGGAACAACACTGAGTCAGAGGGCAAAGACTGATGGAGACTGAAGCCAGAACTGATCCTGCAGTGGAAATCCTTCATTAAAAATAATTAGGGATGGTCATGAACCAACTCATGAACTAAAGTTTGTGATGGATTTTGGCCAGGTTGTGCTTTCTGAAGTTAAGCTCATTGCAGGTCATTTGGCATGAACTTTCTAGCTGTTCATGGAGGTTCACGTGGGTTCATGAGCAGAGACATTTCCAGGCAGACTGCCCCTGCTCAATCCAAATGTTTACAGAACTTCAAAGCAATGTGGAGGGCATGTAGAGGAGCATCTGGGGGTGCTCCCCTGTAACTTTGGTGTCTCTAGCTTGCAAGGGATCTGTTCTATACATGCCAGAACTTTGGTCATTTTGACAGGTGAAGGTTCAGGAGGTTCAGGAGTGTATAGAAGGGATCCTGTGAAAGCTAGATACACCAAACATGCAGAGGACCTCCCCCAGATGCTCCTCTACATGCCCTCCAAGTATGCATGACCACTACATGACCACAGTGGTAATTTTGACAGGCATAGGTTCAGGAGAGTCAGAATTGTATAGAATGGATGCTGTGAAAGCTAAAGATACCAAACTTGCAGGGGTCTCCTGCTGACTCTCCTCTACCTTCCCTCCAAGTTTGGTGATTATTGGATTTATGGGGTCTGACAAAGAAGGTGCCCCCAGGAAAGAACTTTCTGGGGAAATGGCAGGTGGTCATTTCCCCCAAAATCACTTTCCTGGGGCAACTTCTTTGGGGGACCATAACTTGGATCCTGTGAATCCAATCTTCACCAAACTTGGAGGGCAGGTAGAGGAAAGTCAGCCAGAGGTCCCTTGTGAGTTTGGTGTCTCTAGCACATAACAGGGGGTGTTCTACCACCTCACAAATCTCACTGACCAAATCAGTTTGTGAGGCGGCTAAAAGTTCATGATGGTCCGTGGTTCACAAACGGGGCATCTCACAAACCATAAACCAAACCCCATTTTCCCAGTTTGGGCCCATCCCTAAAAATCATGTTAAAACAGAAATTAATGGGAATTAATGCAGAGTTCTTATGGATGCAACAAAACAAACAAGAAGATTACCTGATAAAAGCATGCACTGCAACTATAGTGGTGATGGAGATAAGGCATTTGATGGGCTGCCTGCACTTGAATGGATTTTCTGCATCTGGACATATCCATTTGCATGATTAAACTCTTCTTTCACACAACTGATGCTTCTCTGCCACCCATCTGCCACAGTCAGCACTTCCAATTGTTAAAAAGCATATAGTTAAAAGAGGAGAATTACATTAGAGATTTTTTAGCTGAGACTTATTACTTTGGTGTCTTTTTAATGATTTCCATGAATCTCACTAACTAACCTTGTGGTCAGTTATTACAATTGCTCCACAATAGATCTTACTAACTGTGCAAGCACAAAAGGCAGGTAACACATCCTCTGTGACATCCTCTGAGGTTGCTGTCACCCATCTATTTACTGACAACTGGCCTTTAACTCATTCTACCATCGGGCCAGAACTTTATAGCCAACTGAGGCTGTTTCAAGCTGTACCCATTGTTTTAATTGTTAGAATGTTTTATGGTGTTTTAAACTGAAATTGTATTTATTATAATGATGTTACCTGCCCTGAGCCCGCTTGCGGGATGGGTGGGATATAAATGCAAATTATAAATAAATTAATAAAATAGAATACTTTTATAACTCAATCAGAAGGGAGCGGTGGCGCAGGTGGCTAAACGCCTGTCAGTAACATCTACGCATGACCCTGAGGGGAGATGGGGATCTTCTATGGTATTCAAAAAAGTTTTAGTTTGCAGACTGGCCATCACTCTGTATCATAAATGGCTACTGTGCAGGTGAAGCTGCTTAGCATAATGTGTGAGATGAATTTCAGTAAAGACAATTGAAGCAATCTGATCAGAAGTTCATTTCACATGTAAATGAGAGATTTTGATCAAGGTAAGTCTATCTGGCAATTGAGTTTGTTTTGAAGTTCTCAGCATCACTAAAGTAGACTCTTGAAATGTTCTATTTTTGTTTTGGTTTTTAATTCAGCATTTTGTGTGATTTCTACTATTTAGGAAAAATATTGCACATTCAAGCCTTGAGTGCTGATCTTCCCACTTTATCTATGATTTCTGCTAGGAGCTATACATTTTCTATGCAGTTGTATAGAGAGTGCCAGCAAGCTGTTATAATTAAATAACATCTGATTCCCTGCACAGGTAAGTAATATTTTTAATTCAAGAGAGTTGCTATCTACATGCAACCATCGACAGAACTTCAGGGATCCCTTATTGTCTAAACAAGCTCTTTATCACTCATTCAAATTGTTGACTGGCATGAACTACAGTCCTATTTCCATTTCAAAGACCTCCCAAGATTATTTGAATTGTTGCTTCTTCTATTCTGAGCAGGGAAGAGCTTTTAGAGCCTTTCAGAGATTGGTTTCTACTCTGCATTAGGATTATGACCATTTTATAGTAATTTGTTTACTTAAACAGGTACACATACACACTGAGTTAAAATGATGACACACTACACCACATAGTCCTTCACTCTGCTATGTAAGAGCAGAGCCAGCCAAGAAAAGGGGGTGGGGACTGGGGAGTCTGGTCTGTGTATGAACATAAGAACATAAGAGAAGCCAATGTTGGATCAGGCAGATACAACAAGTGGTAGAATCAGATACAGATATGCAGGTACAAGAAGTGGTAGAATCCTGAGGTGGCAAAGCAGACAGTACCATCTCTGAATGTAAGCAAAAGTTGCTATTTTCAAATGTTGCCCACATGTAAAGAGGAAAAAAGCTTGCATATCAAGGACAAAATGTGCTACACAGCCCTTTGGCCTGCTATGCTAGTTTTCAAAGCCGAGTTTTTCACATTTGACAACTTCTAGAGTATGTATGTATTGACTGATTGATTGATAGCCTTTCTTTCTCTTTGAGACTCAAGATAGATTACAGAAGCTAAAATGATGCAATCAGACACCATTACATAAATCAGTGAACAATGCAATAGGACTAGGATTACAGATTTAGAAAACAATGTGAACAACTAACTGTCTAGGTATACTATAAACCAGTGTTTCCCAAACTGTGGCTCAGGACACAATAGTGGGTTGCAAAGCCTCTGAAAATGGGTCATGGACCAGCCTTCCTTAATGGCTGCCCTTGCCCTTTCCATTGCTCTTCTGTATTTTGGAAGTCAAGCTCTGACCCTGGAATCAGTATCTTCCATTTCATATATTAGTTGATATTTTACCTTCACTGCCTATTGATCAATTAAAATTTGTCCTGATGGTTACTAGAGTGAGTTTCATACAATCTTATGGAGGATTAGAGAGAGTAATGGAGAGTAATGGAGGGTGGTCAAAGGCTCAAAAGTAACCTCCATATGCAAAGGCTGTGTATGTCGGAATGCCACTTGCTTTAGGCTTGCCAAGTCCCCCCGGGGGGCAGGGAAACCCCCGCCCCAGAGGCCTGTTACCCGCCGGCGGCAGATCGGGCCCCAGGGGGAACCCCACCCCCAAAGCAAGTGATGTGCCCGGCATCAGCACGTCACCCGGAAGTGACACAGCCACACCGGGCGCGCTGGGGGCGGGGCCGCGGTAATCCGAGGGAAAACTATATTTTTCCCTCGGATGACCACGGCTCCACCCCTGGCGCGCCCGACGCGGCCACATCACTTCTGGGTGATGTGGTTGTGGTGCGCGCGTGCACCTGCTCCCAAAACGGGGATGGAGTCCAACGCTGTACATACAGCGGGGACTTGGCAACCCTAGTCATGTTGCTTTTATTTTCTCTCTCATCTCCCCTTCCCTCTATATTTTTAAACTTCCCACCCTTCTCCCTGCACTTAGGGTCCCTCTCTCTCTCTCTCTCTCTCTCTCTCTCTCTTTCTCTCTCTCTGCATGCACGTACATGTGTGTGTGAGTGAGAGAGAGATGATTTCCTCTGCCTTCCCTTTGCTGTGTTACTTCTATTTTCTCTCATTTACATTTCCCTTGTGCATTTTTTAAAAGAAATTCTCCCTCTTCTCCCCTGCACTTACGTTTCTAAAGCAGCCATTTTCTCCAGGGGAGCTGATCTTTGTTAGCTGAAAATCAGTTGTATAAGTGGGAGATCCCCAGGCCCCACCTGGAGGCTGGCAACTCTATCTTCAACCCACTCAGTATTATAGTTACTAGAGAGCTGGGATCTGAGAAAACATAATTTCTGCTGGTTTAAATGCGGGGGGGAAATCCACCTGTAACTTCATGGCCTGCTAGTTGAAATGGAATTGTAGGGGTTGTAGCCTTTACCCAAAGAGGCCTTCTTCAAACATTTCAAGCAGTTGAGAGAAAGCACTACTGTTATATAGGCAATTAAAATAGCAAGTGAGCTTTTCCCTCCTTTCTTAAAATCCTCAGGAAATTGGGGTGTTCTTTAAAACCTCTGTGCCTACCTTGTGCTCCATTTTCTTTAGCATTTTTCTTGGTTTCTGTTCCTACTGCCATCTTTACTTCTCATATTTAAGACTCCAGCTCAAGTTTTTAGAATGGCATACAGTCCCATTCTGATCTGATGCTTTAGATATTTATATCCTGCTTTCCCCTTTGTGGCTCAAGGTGGCTGGCAATTGATAATTAAAGCAACAGCATAATTAATTAAAAAACTGGTTAAACTCCCTAAAACTGTTTATAGCTCATTAAATATCCTAGCAAATAAAACAGCACCACACTACCTCGGAGGGGGTGGGAACCCTCCAAATAAATAAGTATATTAAAAAGGCTGTGATCAGACGTGCAGTTTAATCCTTTGTCATTGCTGTTCCCTTATGGATTTAAAGTGCACTATCAGACAGCAACATTTGTCTGTCGTGCCCCAGTCATCTGAGTCCCATTCCGCCCCACACACTGCAGTTTTCTTTGATACCTGAGAAAGTCTGGTCCTGTTGGTCTGAGCTTGTTCCAAAACAGATTTCCTGTAGTCTGATTGCTCTGTTGCGCATCCAAGCTGTCAGGCAGGTCTAGCTGGTCTCTTGTTTTTCAGTTGCATTTTTTTTTACTTGTTAGCAATTTGCACCTAACTGCATATTTGCACTGCTCTCTCACTCCCCCTCTCCCACAGGGGCTGCTCTAAACTTTGTTTTCTTCATAAGAACTTTCAAAGAAAGATGCCCCTGTACTGCAGCTTTTTTCTGTGGTTTGGGGAAGGGGTAATTTGAAAAGTTTAGAGATGGAGGACTACCTGTCCCAGCAGGCTGATCAGCACTTGTGTGCATGCTCAGAGGACACACTTTAAAAAAAATGGCAGATGGCCCCGTGAATTACATATCCCAGCATGCTCATCAGTGCTTTTGGGAATGCTCAAAGGATACACTTTTTTAAAAAATGACCAACGGGCTGACTCCCTGCCTGCTGCCATCTGCTCACTCAAGTGTGGGTAAAAATGCATTGAACAGTGCTAAAAGGGGTGAGTCTGATCAGGATTCTCTGTTATAAAATAATTTGGCTCAATTAGAGGCAGGGCAACAGTGGGTCAAACTGCCTGTCTGATCGCAGCCGAAGTAAAATATGTCCCTGTCTGTCTAGCTGGCAAATAATCTATGAATAGGGGTACAGGGAAGCCTGGGTTTTTGTCTATATATCCCCATTTGCCCTGACACTATAGTGATGGCTGCTAGCTTGTACAAGAGACATGTTTCCCCCAGTCTCCTGCAGGACATGCAGGCTGGCAGGTGGCTTCTTCCCATCATTAAGGGTGGGGGACAGGCCATAACTATAGTTTCTGGTTCCCCATTACTTACATACACACAATGACAAAGAGTTATGCCATGCATTGCAGTGGGTATAAGCAAAACCTTTCAACTAGCTGTGTGGCATATGTGTAGCCTCACAAAACAGAATAACTCAGTCTACTTAGTTATGTGCAGACAGCCTTCCTCAAGCCAGTGAAATGGTGCAATGACAGGCAGAGAGTGGAAACCCTGTGCAAAAAAAATCCTATTAGGACAATCCTGTTTCCAGTGTCCCTGTCATGTGGATATCTGATTATGCTAAATCACCCTTCCTTCAGCTTCTGCCCCTGCCCAGGATGCTGAATCATGACAATTAGGCTTCAGAATACGCACTGGGAATAATTTTGTTTGCATTCTGAATATTTCTGGTATTTTTGAGTAAGTGTTGTTTGAGATGACATATGATTACAAACTGTCAGATTGTGTATCCCTGTACTTAGCTCTTTTATTGTCTTGAAGGGAACAATTGCACCAGAGCACAAACCCCTGAACTCAAACATGTAGTTTCTATGACCCTCTGAATGCAGATATTATCATGGAGGGTCTTGAAGGCCCTAGAAAAGACCAAAGAAGGGAGGGAGAAAAGCCAGTAGGCCTGCCCGGCCAGCCATGAGCTGCCCACAAGTTGGCCAGGTGCCACCATCCTCTTGGTGCTCAGGGCTTGGCCAGGCCAGCAACACCTTCAGCTGTCTAGAACAGTCTGTTAGCAGTTTAGAATGGAACATATTTGGCATTTATAATTAGGTTACAGTGTTACAAAGTTTAAAAGAACCTGGTCTCCTATTTTAAGTTATTTGGCAAAGAACAGAGAAATTCCAAAAGAGCTTTATACATGTTATATTTCATTTAAGCCCCCCCCCTTTTGTTCTGCTTTGTTTGTTTTACTGGTGTTGCTGTACCATTGTTTTAATTTTTGAATGTAATAAAAATAATGTATGGATTTCCCCCCAGCTGCATTGTGATAGCGATAGTGTGAAAGTTGTGTTTTTTAAAAAATAAAAATGACAAAATGGTTTAAAGCAGCCAAGGGACAGAGTTATAAGCATTTGATTTCCATCTTCTATTTAGTCTGCAGCCAATTTCACAAGCCAATTTCACAAACCCACAAAATTACGTGCCACCAATTCTGAGTTACATTTTATATAACTGACAAAATGATTTACTGTCTGGTTTTACTTTCATAGTGTTGTCATCACTACACATTCTGTCCTTAATTTCACAGCTCTACCCTATGTTCCAAAACTGTTTGTGAAAAGTGATTGTTTTGTTGTAGCCTATTAATATTCTGCAAATGCACTAATCATCATTTTCAGAACCACACCCAAATACATGGGAGAACAATAACAAGGTAATTACCAAACTTTAAAGCAGCAGCATTTCCCACATATTTGAATATCATTGTAGCAAGGCCTGGCAATAGTAATCCTGATAACGATGGCAGTAAGCATGTCTAGCATTCTGCTGCAGATATTGGGAAGACAAATTATCTCCCCCCCCTTCTGATTTAGAAAGAACCTAGCCACCTGGGAGCAACTGAACAGAGTGAACTTTCCCTCAGCGGTTCCTAACATTATTAGATCACGAGCTGTCATCAGGAGGTACCAAGTTTGTCTGATATGTGCACAGTTTTTAGGAGATTCAAATATCTGTGGATCCGATTAAAAACCATTCTTAAACTAGTGTCTGTTTTTGGTTTTCTAATTTCAAAATTTAATTGTGAACATTATAATTGACACAAACATTCATATTGGATGGACTGAATGATTTGTCAAAGTTCTTGAATGCCAAGGTTTTCTTGAATGAAGACCCAGTATAGATCTGTATGTTTTTGGTAGCTCATGGCACAGATTATGTTCTGGCAATGGTGGTGGTGGAATATGCTGTTTGAAATATGTGTGTTGCAAGGTCTAAATTCAGTCATTAGAAGTTTAATGTGTTAACCTTGTGTGCACAAAGCCAATGGGTAGAAAGCCTGGGAAACTGAAACCTACTTACTAACAACCATTGGTTAAAGTATTCAGGTGATTTCCTTCTAGGGATCAAGAAGAAAGAAGAATCTCCATTACCAACTGGTCTGTCTGTTGTTGCAAGCATGTAATCTTGCAGTCAAAGACTTAAGTCGTTCCGCAACTATTTTGGCAAATAATTTGTAATCCGTATTCAAGAGAGATATTGGTCTTAAGTGTTTGTTGTTTTGTAGATTGCCTGTGTACCCTTCCCTTTAGAAATAAAGATTTTTGCATAGAAAGAAAATGCCTCCTCTCCAGTGAATTATGATCCATTGCAAGCTCTGAATATTTAACTATTTTAACCAAATTTTCCAACATATGCCACTAAGTCACAGCTGACTTATGGCAACCCCCGTAGGGTTTTCAAGGCAAGAGAAGTTCAGAAGTGGTTTGAAATTGCCTGCCTTTGCCTCAGAACCCTGGTATTCCTTAGAGGTCTCCCATCCAAATACTAGCCAGGGTCAACCCTCCTTAGCTTCCAAGTTCTGATGAGATCGGGCTAGCCTGGGATGTTAAGGTCAAGGCCATTCCAGCAATAACACTTACAAAAACACCACCTACAATTCTTTTGTAAATGATATATTCAATTAAAATCTGAAGTTTAGATATGGATTCAAGATGAAACTAAGTTGCAATGTACCCTTCCAAAGTTGTGAACTAGACTTTACAAAAGTGTCCCAACTTCACAATCAAGATTCTCATTGCTTCTCTAGTACTTTGCATGCACACTAAAAAAAAAAAGGGGTACGCATTACTGAACTCTTGAGCCAAAAATATGCATGAAAATCATTGTCTCAGATTGTTAGTTCAGGTTCCTGGAATGGTGTTAGGAATCTGGGATTCTTAGTGAAACAAAACTACCTTCCCTGAAAATCTATGTCATTTTGAGTTCAGGTGCTTACAAAGCCAGCAGGAGCATGCACCATGTGTGCTCACAATCAAAATTCTCATTGCTTCTCTTACTTTGTAAGCACACTAAAAAATTTTGTGTGATTTTTCAGTTATGGGGAACAGAATTGCTGAAGAATATTTAATTATTTATTTGACTTGAAAAATCACCAGAATCCCCAGGAATTACTAACAAGGTCGCTGTGCGTAAGTCTACAGAGTTGGATTCAGAGGATATTGCTGACTTGGAGACATCTACTTAGTATAATCCAGCATTTGGAGGATCCTTTTTATATACTCCTGTTCAAAATGACTTCTTGACTAGTTGTTTAAAGTGTTGCTTCATTTCATAGATCTCTATTTGTTTGTAATTCTTTTAAGGGAGGGGGGGATATTGCTCTTGCTCCACTCAAAGTCAGGTTGGTTTCTGGATGCTGCCCGGGTAATTTGCAGGTGCTGTGAACAGAGGGCAAGCATGTTCTTTTTCCAGAAACGTGTGTTTACATATTTAAGTTTAAAAATTTTTTGGTCTGCTTATAGGTGTGGTGTACAGAATTTGTTTATTTTAAAAATGTAACTCAGTGTTGTGTTTTTTCATAGTTCAATATATTTTTATTGTTCATCAAATTTAGTAATTTACACTGATATTGCACTGTGGCTGTTTTAATCAATTAACAGAGATCATCTGATTGGTTAAGGGGTTGGTTAATTAATTTTCTGGGGGGAGGGGGGAATTTGATTTTGGGTGTTTTATTGTGATATATTTAACTTTTTATATTTATTCTACACATTTGAGCTTGATAGCTGCTTAGGTAAGGTGCCATCTAGTAGGGGGGATATTTTAGAATGCACCTTTCAGTCTGAGTTTAAATATAATAACTATTTGCAGACTTGGTTCGCTCCAGACTAGTTCACTTGCCTATTAAGTTGGTGTTTTCCTGATATTATATATTTTCATAGGAGTTTCAGCTTGTCACAAGTAAGTTAAAGAATTTCTATTTCTAGTTAGTTTTTAAGTGTGAACTTCTTAGTGTTATATTGGCTAGTGTTCGTTGTACATACACACTATAGTAATGGTATTTAATCTGAAATTTAGCTCTGTGAACATAAGAGGCCTGAACAACCCTATCAAAAGAAAATGTGTTCTACAACATGTGAAGAAAATACGCCCTGACATTCTTTTCATGCAGGAAACGTATTCACGTAATGTCATAGATGCAATCCTGAAAACCCCACTTTATCCTCTACAATTCCAAGTGTCAGGCTCTTCTAAGAGTAGAGAAATGGCTATTCTCATAGGAAAAAATATCAACTTTGTACTGCGAGGAATGAAACTGGATCCTCTAGGATGTTACATCTTTATCAAAGAATTACTTCAAGGGGAACACATAACACTAGCATGAGTGTACGCTCTCAACCAATATCAAATTAAATTCTTGGATAATGTTTTTTCTTCTCTCTTCTCTCAAGAGATTCCAAGAAGGAGACCGCATCATAGGAGGTGACTTAAATTTCATCTCTAATAATGTACTAGACAGATCTTGGCTCCATCCTCATAGGTCTAGGAAACAACCTAGCAATACAAAACTATTCAAGCTTTTTGTCAAACATCAAATTTGTGATATATGGCGACAGTTACACCCTCAGGACAGAGACTACACCTACTTTTCTGCTAGACACAATGTCTTCACTAGAATTGATTTTTGCTAGTCTCACACTCTTTACTCCCATACATAGATACAGCATCTATAAAACCTAGAAACTTAACAGACCATGCCTGGTTAGAAGGGGTGTTGAGAGCAGACAAACACGTAAATAAGGATAACATGTGGACTATGGATCACAAAATTTATTGAGGGAATCAGCAAGACACTCTGGAATCGGACATCCAGATCTTCTTTAGGGAGAACACCTCTCTGGATACTGCAATTCTGATACTTTGGGATTCGATGAAAGCAGTTCTGCGTGGCTCCATGATCACAATCTCCTCACATCTACAGAAGGAAAAAAATTGTATTAGATCAGAATTGATGACATGGATCACGGAATTAGAAAAGAAATACAAATGCATGGGAGGAAAGAAAACTAGAGCACTTGAAGCTTTGGATATTACCCAAATACAAAAGAATCTGCTGTTTTTGAAAAAACAACATTGGGTTAAGTCTCCTAAAAACATCCGCCTGCAGTCAAGGAGGGTGAACAAAAATGTCAAGCTTCCTTCATTGGGTCTATAAAACAACCTAATGATGATTTCTATTTCTCATCTAAACAAATTGCTGATTGGTTTGCTGACTTCTATAACAAACGTCATTGTTCAGATAATCCTAGCGTGCCTGATATTGACTCCTTTTTGAATGCTGCCCACTTTACACATCGTCTTTCAGCTGAGCATGCAGCTTTTATGGATAAATGAATTACCAAGCAGGAACTTCTGGACACTATCAAGAACTTGAAAAACAATAAAACTTGAAAAACAATAAAACTTCAGGCTTTGATGGTATCCGATCTGAATTTTATAAGTGCTTCAAATCTGTATTAGCTGAGCGTCTTTTATTAACATGCAATACTGTTTTACAAACAGGGGAAAAGCCACCATCTTGGACTCCACCATAGTTGTTATTCCAAATAGTAATAAAGATCTCACTGACCCGGCCTCCTTTTGTCCGATTGCATTCCTTAATCATGATGCAGAAATATTCAACAGCCAACAGATTGAAATCCTTTATCTCAGAATATAATAAAGAAGATCAAATGGGTTTTATCCCGAAAAGACTCCTTGCTGATAACGTAAGACAGATACTTAATGTTATTCTTCATAGTCGCCAAATCAAAGCTGAATTGGTAATCTTAGCTCTTGATTTTACCAAAGCTTTTGACTCGGTGTAGGTGCCCTACATGCTTTCTTTACTAAAAAAAAAGGGGGGGGGGCTTTGGCACAATTTTTTTAAACACTCTTCAGTCATTATATACTAATCCTGCATCAAGAGTAAGAATCAATGGACATTTCTCCTATCCTTTTTACCCCTCAAGAGGAACAAGACAAGGATGTCCGCTCTCACCCCTGCTCTTTGCGCTCGCTATAGAACCTTTGGCAGAAGAATTAAGGCAACACAAGGAATTTAATGGTATCATCATAGGTAACACTGAGCATAAAGTTAATTTATATGCTGATGACTTGACACTGTATATTTCCAACCTGATGCAGTCTGTACCATACATCCAACATATACTGTCTGACTTTGGGAAGATCTCAGGCCTACAAATAAGCCCAACCAAATCTGAACTATACCCAGTCTGGATTCAACCTGATACTCAAATGCAACTGGGGAAAAAATCCCTTTCAGATGGGTTATAGATTCATGGAGGCAGGCATCCAAATCCCGATCAACTTGAAAGACCTTTTTCGTTACAATCATCTTAAATTATATGAGGACATTGGCTTATGATTAAAGGACTGGGAATCACTTAATTTTTCTTTTCTGGATCACCTTCACCTGATTAAAAGTTTCATCTTACCAAGATTCTTGTTTCTTTTCTGAATGCTGCCAATCCAAATTCCTGAGAAGCATCTTCATCTCTGGCAAAGAAGGCTCACTTCGTTCCTATGGGAGGGGGGGAAATCCAGAATTAATCAGAAAATCTTAACTAAACCTTCCTCTCTAGGAGGATTGGACTTCCCATCGCTTCGCACTTACCTTCACACTGCTGCACTAGTAACTGTGATTTAAATTCAACAGCAAGAATCCCAACCAATCTGGGTTCAGATGGAGCAAGAATATGTGAAATCTTTCACTTTGCAGGAAATTGCATGGATGTTACCTTATCATCGTCCCAAGACACTTTACAATAATACCTTCCTCTTTGCAGCTATTAAAATATGGGATTGCAGAAGAAAAAGATTAGTACCAGACATCTCCTCTTTATCCACTTTAATTAATCCACCCTGGTTTCCACCCGCTCAAGAGAAAGAAACCTTTGAAGTGTGGAGATTTCCGGGCTTTTCTCAGCTATTTGATTTTGTCTTGCAGGGTAAGATTCAAGACAAAGCATATTTTGATTTATGCTTGGATACGCAACTTCCCTGGCACCATTATTTACAACTAAAGAATTTAATGGAGATTCTATCATATCAAGGTGTCTTTAAAAATCCAAAATCAGATTTTGAACATGTTTTAGTAACACATGCCAATGGTCTCAAAGGGCTGATGGCCAAGTTGCATAAGATTCTATTAAGCATTGAAGACAATTCTTTATTAAAGCACCAACTTCGTTGGTAAGATGACCTGAACATGAGCTTGATAGACTCTTACTGGCAAAAAATTTGGAACTCACCTGCAAGCTCCATGAAAAGTTTTAACATCCGACTTCAGTTCTTCAAATTAACCTCCCACTGGTACTATACTCCAGAAGAGTTAAATAAGATGAAACTCTCTCACAGCCCCTTATGCTGAAAAAATTGTGACCTTACAGGCTCATACTATCATTGCTGATGGGAATGTCCTAAGATAGATCCTGTTTGGTGTGACGTTATCAGTCAAATTAATGAGATTACGCAGCCTGCCCATCAGTTCTGAATTGGTTCTTCTTAATCTTATGGATGCGATGGTTGGAACAGCAGCTCTCAAAGAGCTCATCTCGATTTTACTAGCTGCGGCAAGAACAATAGCATCGTTATGGAAATCCATCACCCCTCCAACTCGCCAGGCTTGGCACAATAAAATATGGGACCAATTCATTCTAGCGAAAATCACAAATATTACTTAACTTTCAAATAGGGATTCTTCCTCTGCGTCCTCACACTTTGAATCCATTTGGTTCTGGTTAATTCAGTATATGATGGATAAGAATGTACTTCCAGCTAATGCTTCTTACCTTTCTTGGATATGTTTCTGATCTAAATCTGGTTCACAGGGTTGTTTGGGTCTCTTATAGTGAACAGGTTTCATTGCAGTTATAAATATTTCCTTATTGTGCTTAGTATATTTACATGATTGTGGTGCATAGAAAACTCCTGAGAGTTTTGGATGGCTGAACTTTCTTATGTAATCAAAAAATGTTCTTTAATGTTCTTTTTGTATTTTACTCTTTCTGTGGCTCAAATGTTGCTTATGCAATTTATTCTGTTATTGTTATTTGTTGAAGCTTCTTAATAAAATATTTTTTTAAAAAAATCACCAGAATGTGTTTCTGAGGTTAAAAAAAGAAAAAGAAAGACATTATTGTTTTCAGTTTGTTGGCAGATGAATAACTTTACCAATATACTCTGTTTTACTGTACTGTAGGGTTGGGCACAACAGGGGACAATGGAGGTTCGTGGTAGTTCATGGCTCATCTATTAGATGCAAGCCAGTTCAGCGGTTTCTTTCACTTTCCCCCTCCCCTATGGAAGTTGCAGCAGCTCTCACAAGTAAGCTCAGTGAGTGAACTCTTGCAAGTGAAGCCACGGCAATACAACTTTTAAGCAAACTCAGAAGACATTTAAATACTTTCTGAGCTCACTCATGTCGCATCAAATGCTTCTGTGGGGGAGGGAGCAAAATGCATTCAGTGATCTCTTTCTCTCCCCCCACTTCTGTGAGGGGGGAACCAAAGACATCACTGAACAGGCTTGCATATAATGATGCAAGCCAGTTCAGCGATGGCTTCACTCCTCCCCCCCACAGAAGCTATGGCAATGGCACCTCTTTAAGTTCCTTCTGAGTTCATTTGCAGCTTGCCACAGTGGCAGCAGGACTCACCACTGAACTCAGAAGGCATTTAAATGCCTTCAGAGCTCACTTGCTTCACGTTAAATGCTTCTGCAGGGGGAGCAAAAGGCATCACTATACTGGCTTGCATCTATTAGATGCAAGCCATTTCAGTGATCCCTTTCACTCCACCCTCTTGCGCATAGATGAAAGCCAGTTCAGCAATGCCTTTCGCTCCCCCTTGTGGAAACCACATCAACTCTCACAAGGGAATTTAGAAGGCATTTAAATGCCTTCTGAGCTCACTTGTGGTATGCTGTGGTAGCTGCACAACTCACCACTGAACTCAGAAGGCTTTTTAATGCCTTCTGAGGTAAGTTGCAAGTTGCACAGCAGTGGTGGCAAGGCTTTAAAGGGCTCCTGACCATTACCTTGGGTGCCAGCATGTCTGACCCATGACCCCTGTAGTAGTGGGGTCTGATCATTCATGGAACTCAGTATTTAACAACCACTCTTATGAACCAAATGAACCACCACAAAAACCATGGTGATTTGTGGGCGGTTCGCAAACAGTGTGCATGTATCACAGTTCACAAATGCACAAACCAGCCCAGTTCATAATGAAATTCAGTTTATAATTTAGTTTGTGCCCATCCCTATTGTGCTGCACAGGAATGAACTGCACACAATACTTTATTTATTTATTTATTTATTTATTTGTGGTTTAACTTGTTTTATTCATTTTGCAAACAAACTTGTCTTCAGTCCAGCTGGACTTGTGAGGGAGCAGAAATTGAAACCCAATAAAAAAGCAGCAGTAAGGAGCACAAGGGTTACAGGGGACTAAAGCACTCCAGGTGGTGTGCTAACCCCAGCTACAGAAGGAATGATTGGTTAAGAGGAAGGAATTTTATGACAGCTGCCCACAGTCAGAGATGGTGATCTTCTTGCTTGTCTTGCCGTTCCTGGATCCAAAGCGCTCCATTGCTTCCACAACGTTCATTCCATCTTTCACATGGCCAAAGACCACATGTTTCCCATCCAACCAGTCAGTCTTGGCAGTGCAGATGAAGAACTGAGACCCATTTGTATTGGGACCAGCATTTGCCATAGACAAGATGCCAGGGCCTGTGTGCTTGAGGAGGAAGTTCTCATCAGCAAACTTCTCACCGTAAATAGATTTGCCACCTGTCCCGTTATGGCGAGTAAAGTCACACCCTTGCACATGAACCCTGGAATGATTCAGTGGAAGCAGGACCCCTTGTAGCCAAACCCCTTTTCTCCAGTGTTCAAGGCACGGAAGTTCTCTGCTGTCTTTGGAACTTTGTCTGCAAATAACTCGAAAGTGACGCGCCCAAGAGGCTCGTTATCGGTGGCTACCTCAAAGTAGACAACATGATTGACCATGGCGGGAATGAATCGAGGGAGGAGGGAGAAAAAATAATAATAAAAAACAGTGGTGGCGTTAGCACCAAAAAGCGACAGCTCTACAGAGGCGAGCGCAATGCAGCAGACCACAATGCTTTATTTATATAACCCAGAGGTGTCGAACTCAATTGTTATGAGGGTCAGATCTAACATAAATGTCACTTTGTTGGACCAGGCCATGTGTGCCACCACAGATATAAATGTTATAAAGATGATTTCAGATGCTGAATGGCAATAACAGGCTTGATTGGATTAAGTGTGATATACAGAGGTGTAGTTGGCATGGAGTTATTGACACTGGTAATGACACAGGAAGCCTAGGTCTCAGTTTGATCCAGGAGGAGTCAGTCCAGGAGGATGCAAAAAATAAATGGAAATAAGTCTACAGAAGCAAGCAGTGACTCACGAAAGCTCATCCTCTGCCACAAATTTTGTTAGTCTTTAAGGTGCTATTGGACTCTTGTTCTTTTCTATGGCTACAGAAAGACTAACATGGCTACTCATATTCATCTGTTTAAAGAAGTGAGCAGTGACTCATGAAAGCTCATACTTTACCACAGATTTTGTTAGTCTTTAAGGTGCTACTAGACTCTTACTCTTTATATTGCTATTAGAAACCACAACATTAAGAAAACAGTGGGGGGCATTTTAACCTTGCAGGACATCCAGTTGCTGACCAAAGGCCCCAGTCACACAGGCCAGATTATGCGGGGGGGGGGAGGCGTTGCTGTTTGCCCCAGAGTAAAATAAAGCTCAGTAGCCCGATCACACGGTCCCCTGAGTCTTCGCGCTTAGGCGGTTCGCTGGCAATCACACAGCGATGCTGGAGCGTGACAAAGAAGCGGTGCAGCAAGCATTTCGCATTAGATCTGCAGAGCAGCACTGCTTTCAGTTATGTGTTTGTGCGCATGTGCTTACGAAAAACATCCGGTTTGCGACGGGACATGGACGGGCACTGGATGCCATGGGATACTAGCGCTCCCGTGATCAGACGCCTGCCCTGCCCCAAGTTTTCCAGATACTAGTGCACTTTCCAAGGTACTTTTTTACTGCGCATCTTCGGCAGGATGCCACAGGTGCGCTACGCTTCCCAGATGTTGTGGTATGATCTCGCCCCGAAAATCCACCTGACATTCATGCCTTTAGTGCAGCAAATCCTCTGTGTGAATGGGGCCTAAGAATAGCAGTTTTCTTACAAAGGAATTTCAAAGGAAGATTAGAAAGAAAGACTGCTGAATTGCAATTTGCAACTGATAATGAAGATAAAGAAAATGTATCCTTCTGAACTAAATGGAGACCTAGGTTTCTTCTCTCTTTACCAATGCCTGTTGTTGTCATTTGGGGTTTGAAAACACTTCACTCTCCAAGATATAAGGACAGATGGACTCATACTCTAGCTGTATCTGAAGAAGTAAGCAGTCTGGTAAAGATGTATCCTCTTTTATTGTTAATATATTATTGCTAATTTTAGAAGAGTTTTTGCTTATTCCTCAAAGAGAGAATCTAACCCAAAACTCTGTAATATAGATACTTTATTAATTGTTTCTATATTTGAATTATGGAATACATTTGGTAAAATATCTGATTTTACTTGTATGTAACAATTCATAATATTTAACAAATTTGATGAATCTATATTTTCCCTCCCAGCGCCCTATTCCTATACTTTTATATGCTGACGACGCTGTTATTCTTTCTAGAACCTCAATTGGCCTGAGAAGGGCATTAAAAAGGTTTGCCAGTTATTGTAGTGAACAGAAATTGATTATTAACTATCAGAAGACGAAGGTGATGGCCTTTGGCAGGAGACCTAAGTTAAGAAAGTGGAGTGTAAATGGCCAGAATCTCACACAGGTAACCAACTTTCGTTACCTTGGCATGATTATCCAAGCGTCGGGCTCTAAATTCGCTCATAGTCAGGCAAGCAGCATGTACGGGTGAGAAATCCGCCCAAGGTATACTCAAGTTTTTCCGTTCTACAGGGGGCTATTTTGTGCCAGCAGCACTGAAACTCTTTAAGGCTAAAACATTAGCCCAGATGCTCTATGGGACGCTACTTGGAGCGTCATCTTCTTGTTATGCCCCACTAGAGCTGGTTCAATCGAAATTCTTGAGATCAGTGCTCCAAGTCCCAAGGTGTGTTACAAATGCAATGGTACGGCTAGAGACTGGCATGATGAAAGTTGAAGCTAAGATCACCTTGCACTCTATTTTTCTCTGGTTAAAGATAAACCTAAACCCATGTGGCCTTGTGCCCTTAATCCTGACTGACGATTACCAATCTGAATGGCTGACCCATACTATTCGGAAAATTACATTACTAGGGTTTTCCCCCCAAGAGCTTTTGGATAGGGGTGGTGTTCAAGCTAAGCTAGTGCTCAGGCAGAGGATTGAAGACATCGAACGCCAACTGGACGTACAGGCGACCCCTGCCTTTTTAGCGCCATACAGTAGTAAATATATGGTTGCTCAAGCCCCATACTTATCCATTTTGGAGTCAAATAAACTTAGGAGGGCGTATACGCTGGCTAGATGCTCTGCTTTACCTTCTGCAGTTCTTGAGGGCAAATTCAAGAAAACTCCCCGAAATGAGAGGCTGTGCATGTGTGCGTCTGGGGAGATAGAATCCCAGGAGAATGTGTTCCTAAGATGTCCATTATATAACGAAGCTCGCACAAAACTTATTGGTCCTCTCTTGGTTGGCTCCTCGGATCAGGATAAGATAGAGAAATTGCTTATAAATTCTGATCATATAGCGCTACACCAGATAGCGAAATTTTGTTGTTTGGTTGTAAAAGCTCATCAGTGTTCAGGCAGCCACTTGGGTTAGGACTGTTTGTTTTTAATCTAATTGATCTTTTTATTCTTATTACTTTATTTTTTTAAGACTAAAATTCTGTCCTTTTTTACACCGTATTTCTGGTTTTAGAGTTTAAAATGCTTGTATAATTTTACACAAATAGTTTTACCATCTGGATATTTTAGACATTGTAATCTATTTATATGATAAATATTTGTAGGTATGGTTTTATATTGCTGGCTATGCGCTGTAATAAATTCAATTCATTCATATTTTCCCTCTCCCCGTCTTCCCTTCTATATCCCACTTTTTTTCTTGAGAAAATAATAACAAATAATTTAAAAAGAAGTAAGCAGTGACTCATGCAAGCTCATGCCCTGCCACAAATTTTGCTAGTTGTTAAGGTGCTACTGAACTCTTGCTCCCTTCCACTAATAAAGATTGCAAGCTGTGCTGTTAGGTTTCTCCCACCCTCATCTGTTAGAACTGAAAAGGGACATCTCTCTCCCTCTCTCTTTCTCTTCCTTTCTCTAGCTCTTTTACCCCCTCCCCCGTGAAGAAGTGTGTGCACATGAGTCCATCTCTTTCTCCCTCTCTGGCTCGTTCCCTCCCCTTTCCTCCCAAAAAAGGAGGGGGAAGGGGAGGAGCCCTCAGTTAATCGAGAGAAGGAAGGCTTGGTTTTTTTCCTCTCCTTTGCAAAACAGAAAGCAAGAGAGGAGAGAGCTGGGCAAGAGCAAGCTGTGATGCAGGAACAAAGAAGCAGGAACAGGAAGTAGGAAGCAGACAAGAGCTAGTTGCTTGTGGACCAGATGGGAGCCCTGCAAAAGCCGGTTCCAGCTTGTGGGCTGCATGTTTGACACCCCTGATATAACCAGTAGGTAAATGCATGGGTACAAGCTGTTGACGTTTTATG
This sequence comes from Gekko japonicus, assembly GCF_001447785.1. Taxonomy (NCBI): domain Eukaryota; kingdom Metazoa; phylum Chordata; class Lepidosauria; order Squamata; family Gekkonidae; genus Gekko; species Gekko japonicus. The sequence continues at coordinate 220,804 of NW_015167577.1, read as the reverse complement.
ACACTATTATCTGTCTGCTTTCTAAATTTTGCCAAGAAACATAGAAGAAGGAAGGAGAAGTGGGGAAGATTCTGTAATAGCATCTTGTAGCAACTGGCTCTGTTTGTGTCCTCTTTGCTACAGGTTCTTAGAGCCTAGGTATGCCCAGAACTGTGAGCCTAAGAGTAAGAGCCAAGGACTCTTGACCTTTGGCCCTTAGCTTGAGGGTCATATTATTTATTTATTTATTTATTTATTTATTTAAATTTATAACCCGCCCTCCCCACGAACGGGCTCAGGGCGGCGTACAGATGGGGCCAATGCCCAATACATAAAACATTAAAGCTGCATTTTAAAACATTCAATACAGCATAAGTGCTCTCCACAATATCTAACAAGGGAACAGATGACATCATCAGGATGGTATCCTTAGTGGCCACAGCTCCATGCTGTACTACCATTTTAGCGCTCATGGCGAGTTGGTAATAAAAAGCTAGGACAGATAGTAATAGTCGTAGACAGATGGTAACAGTCGTGGCGGCTCCTACTCAAACGCCTGGCGGAAGAGCTCATAGCATAGGAGAGGGAGAGCATGCTACACCAGATCTGGAAGCCCTCTCCCACTTTTTCTATTTTTTTCAGTTAAACACTTTGTGTCCCCTTTGGTGTAATTTTACTTATTTCCCTAAAACCCATGTCATTTCAAGTTCAGGTGCTTACCAAGCTAGCTGTCAGGTTCCACAGCCAAACACAGGAGTACACACTTAACATAAGGTTATACTTTAATGTAAGAGCTATAGAGGCAGTAACATCATCACTGTTAGGAATGGCTACTCCCTACAAGCATAATGGGATATAGGGTATTCGTACGCACACACACCCCACACTCCTAGGCTAATCGGCCTGACTCCCGCGCATGGGAGAATGGGGTCCCAGGCCGTTAACAGCCAAAGCTGGGAATTGAAACTTATCCCACGGGTAATAGATGGATAGACACTACACAGGCAGCGAGCTAGCAAGGTCATAGACAAGCAAATATACAGGAATGCAGGAACAGTTGGTACACAGGTCAAGCAGATGCACTCTTGCCCATAAACATCATGGCAGCATAGCTGACACTAGCAGGAGAATGCGCATGTGCTTACTGTGTTGTTCTTTGATTCTCCTTGTTTTCCTGGGCAATGGTATCCTTCCAACCAATTGGATCCTGGCAAGAGCCTAGCACTCCTAGTATATCACCTTTGCAGACAAGCTGCAGAAATGGAATGTACAGCATGTCTGCATGCCTTTTGTTCTCTGATTCTGCTTGTTTCTCAAGCAACCGCATCCTCCCTTCCAATTAGACCCTGGCAAGTGAGGTCCACAGAGCATTTCCAGTCAATCACCTTTTCCATGAAACTGCAGAAAGGGATTTTTAAGGCAGCTGTCAGTGCTTACCACTGTCCAATTGTAGTTTGTTTGCACTTCAGTATGCTATATACATTAATTGTACAGATTGGCATGGTTATTTATATTCAACAGCTGTGCCAATTTACATATTCTGAAGAGCTGGAGGGAGTTAATAGGAAATGCAATAGGGAACCCAGACAGCAATCTCATCCCATGTTCTTTATTTTGGGGTTTTGTTTTAAATTTTGGGAGATGACATGCACAGCTTGCCTCTGCCAAAACAAAATGTGGGGCTGCTAACTAAATTCCTAACTAAACTAAAATAGCCAGTTTGGTGTAGTGGTTAAGTGTGCAGACTCTAAACTGGGAGAACCAGGTTTGATTCTCCACTCCTCCACTTACAGCTGCTGGATGACCTTGGGCAAGCCATAGTTCTGACAAGAGCTGTCCTTGAAAGGACAGTTCTTGAAAGAGCTCTCTCAGCCCCACCTACCTCACAGGGTGTCTGTTGTGGGGAGGGGAAGGGAAAGGAGTTTGTAAGCCACTGTGAGACTTCAAGTGAAGGGTGGAGTATAAATCCAATCTCCTCCTCCTCCTCCTTGCCCAAACCCAACAAATCTTGTTAGTGACTCATTGAAGGTACTGAGGTTCAGCAAGACGGGCTTAAACTATTGGAGAACCACTTTTATTGACAATTTGGAGTTTTCAGATTTAGAGGTTGTGGATCAATTTTTCAAAAGCTTAGAGACAGAGAGACACCTCCAAGAAATAAAGTGCAAAGCAGTGACTCAAGCATACTCCCTATGGAGGAGACATACAAGTTGCCATTTTGTTATATAGGAAGTATGAGTCACTCATTCTTCCTCCTTATGGCTTGTTCGTATGCCCAAAGTGGCTATCAGAAGCAAACAAGCAAAAGATTTTGTTGCTCTTATGTATACCTACAGTAACATCTATTAATGGACAAATTTCCTGCAGCTCGCCTTAAAATCCATTTGTTTTTCTACCATTTTCAGTAAAATAAACCCTCAAGTCTTTCTCAGAAGCTTGGAGGGGGGGGGACAAATAGGAAGTGTGTCCCTGTGACAAGTCATTTCTATCAACTGAGGGGACTCACACATCCTCCTATGGTTTTGGGGGAACCAGGTGTATTTTAAACTATTTTAAACTATAATAGGTGTTCTAAAAGTAGTGAGTATATAGGCTTTGGGTTCACTGCTGTGAGGTAAGTTTTGTAGTGCACAAGTAGAATATAGAGGTCACTGAGGCAGGAAGTATATATTACCAACAAAGATTTATTTATTTACAAGTAGATTTCATTGAACAGATCAGCAGCACAGGTCTCCTGATGGGTAAAAAGGAAACCAGACTGAGGCATTTTAATTTAAAAGTAGTTTCAATTTTCTTTAATACTTTCTATCATAAACAGGCTTTTACCAATTAGCCACTAGGTTGGATCCTAACACACACAGGATTCCACCCACACAAGTCTGCCCTCTCCCAAGAGTCAGACTACATGGCATAAGGTCTGCTCATTGCCAGAAACAACTTAGCAACCTGCCAACAGGGAAAAGGACTGCTGTGGTGGTGGCTGCTGCAGCCTCACACACTCTCTCCCCACCCCTTCCCTATGCTCACCCACACGTCCACACTCTGCCCCCCCCCCAGCCTGGCTGCCTCTTGGAGAGCCTTGACTGGCCCCTTGCTGCAGCGCCAGCGAAGTTTGGAGCAGCTGAAGTGTGGGGAGCAGTAGATGACCTCCCCATCATAGCAACAACTGCGCTGGCATAGGACCTGTTTTGATGTGCCGATCCTGCTTGGCCTGCGGGGAGAGAAGTATTGCAGTGGTCAGGGAGGCAAAGTCCCCACCCCCCACCCCAGTCCTGTGGAGCCTGGTCCTGTGGAGCTAGAACCCCATGCAACTCGTTGAGAGAGTCCAGCTGCCCAGCTGTCTCACTGTCCCATCAACCCCCAGGCGAGAAACCATCGGCTGCCCAAGTCAACATGAGCTGGCAGGGGCAGAGCCTTCTGCTCTGACACCCGCTTCCCTGCCTGGCCACCTTCTCTTTCTCCTCCTCCCAGACAGCCACCAGACTGGCCAACCACGAGGCACACAGGCCTCATGGTCGTTGCCAGTAGCCACAGGGGACTGCGGGAGGGGAACTGGGAAAGGAGGGGCAGGGAAGAGAATGGGAAGGGAGGGGCAGGGCAAAATCAGGAGGGGGCATCATCCAAATAGCCCCTGACTAGCTACAGCCCTGGTCCTTGGTGTCATTTTTAAAATGAACACATTTTGGCTTTTTCTTACAAACAGATGTACAAATGTACATGCAGGATATAAGTGTGTACACTGAACAAGGAACTTTATAGATAGAAAAGTTTTCATCTATCATTATGAATCATGTTCCTGACCATGTTCTGATTGCATCCAAGTTAGATTACTCTACATAGGGCTGACTTTCTCTGGGAACTTCACCCAGAATCCAGCTGCTAGGCTAAAGTTATTGACCAGAAACAGGGATCATATCACCCCTGTGATAAAGGATCTGTACTGGTGCCTGTCTGTTCCTGCATCTGGACACAATTCAAAGTGCTGGTTCTTACCTATAATGTCCTAAATGGCTTCAGGCAAGGGTATTACATCCTCCCATTCAATTAATCATCAGTCAAGATCCTCCTCTCAAGCACTATTCTTTGTACCCCTACTTGTAGAGATGAGGCAGGTGATGACCACAAACAGTTTTTTTTTATCACAGGGGTGGTATGATCTATGTGGAATGCTCTTCCCCTTGAGGCTTGCCTAGCACCTACACTATTCTTTTAAGGTGCCAAACAAAAACATTTATTTTTTTATTCAACCTTAACAGTGTGTGCAATCTTTTCAATTGTTTTTATAATCTGCTTCTAGCTGAGGACTGTTTTGAGGATAGTTTGCCCACAAACCTCAGAATTAACACATGAGACACAAACATAAGGGTTAAACTAGCTTTTATTAAAACTGATCTGCAGTAAAAATATTAACTGTGTTTCACTTCTGAGATGAAAACTTGCACAGGTCTGCTAAAATCAGCCCACTAAAGACAACTTCTCCCTGGCTCCAAACTCAGTGTAGCTACTGTTGCTGTACCTCTTTTATGCTTCTGTGTATTATTGGTTCGGGGTTTTTTTTTTGGTTCATTTTTAATGGTTGTTAATTTGAATTATTTTATATTTTTGTTGGTACATCTTATCTTGTGGGCTGCATTGAGCAGGCTTTTGAAAAGGCAGCATATAAATGGTTTCAATAAATAGATGAAATTTCCTTCTGAGAGCGTGAGATTTGTAGTCTCTTCTGCCTCCCAATTTATTTCATATTCTTAACTTTCCCCAGTTCTGAATTCACCCCTGTCACTATTAAAATACAGTTCACATGCATAAGAGCGAATATATTCAAGTCTTGGTAAGGGTACTTGAGGACCATTATTCTTCTGAAGCACTTCTGCATAAGTTGTCTTCTGCTTTATAATATTGACGACCGAGACATGACATTTAAGTACTGGCCCTTCAATATACTTGCAACTTTACTCCTACCTGAGCACTAGTAGGATAAATTTGAACTTGATTGTATTGGAGCAATAAGGTTTTTCTTTTTACACTTTGAAACAAACATAACTGATCCCCTGTGAACACGCTTTGCTCTCTAGTGATATGATCCACAAGTCATTTTTATGACAGTGAGAGCTGAGTGTATTCCTGCCTAATGTCCACCACTCTGGCAATTATACTTGTATGCATGAGAGACATGAATAATCAATGAGTAAAGAAATTAAATATCTCTGATTACCTTTCAGAGTGTGTACTTGCCTTATGAAAACAGTCACATCAATCAAATCAGCTATTGTTTTCTCAAAGGTGAACTCAAATTTATTTTCTGACCTTTAATAATAATTTATACAAACATTAAGAGACAATATTGAGTGTTAGCACAGACCCACAGCTGAGAGTTTAGCTTTCTTTACCTATTTGCTCCCTAGGCATACTGAGTATTTGCAAAGAATTTATTACTGAATTCTCAGCTGAAAATATTTTCATTTTGTCTTTAATACAGAAGCTCAGAAAGAAAAATTTCTATGTTTCAATCTTCTGTTTTGTGTAATCAGATCTATGACAAAGCAAAGTGTGATTCTCAGTACTAAAGATTGCTTTGTTGATAATTGGCAAAGTTTGAGATTAGCTGAATGAGTTTCAGTGATGCTTGGATTTATATGCTCTCTCTTCCTTCTTCTGTTCATTTATATGCTCCCTCTTCCTTCTTCTGTTGTAAAGGTAATATTTTCTCTTACTGGCGAATCAAAGTTCCACAAACTATACTTTGTCCTCTTCTTTCCAAACCAGGTTTAAACCAGAGTTCGGGATCCTAGTTTGGAGAGAAAAAGCAGGTCATAGTTTGTTATTCATCCTCTATGTGAAAAGATGGGAGAGGAATTAAAGCAAAACCATACTTTCAACCACAATGAAAAACCATACTTTCAACCATGCCACTGTGTATAAACACTGAATATATACAAGATATTTCCCAGGGTCTGTGTATTCATCAGCTTGAAATAACAAAGCTCTGGAACTAAAGGTGAGAAACCATGACAACAACCTCTTTGGTGTAGTGGCTAAGGCTCAATCTACAGATGACAGTCATTGAATTTGTTGGGAAAGAACACAAGGACTTTTCTCCACACAAGTGATGGGAGCTTTGTATGCCCCAGATGCATATTGTCTCTTTTTTGTTTGCCACTCAAGCAGGTAGGGAGAAGCAGCTTAGCCTCTCCCTGTGATTTTTGCATCTTTCGCACTGAGGAAGCATCCCTGGGCAGAGAGGGAAGGGGGCTCTTTGTAGTTGGTGATTCAATCCTTAGGCAGGTAGACAGCTGGGTGGAAAACCCGTGTACTGACCATATGGTGACTTGCCTGCCTGGTGCAAAGGTAGCGTACATTATGCGTGTTCTAGATAGGCTAGTACACAATGGTGGCGAGGAACCAGTGGTCGTGGTACATGTTGGCACCAATGTTGTGGGGAAATGCAGTTGTGAGGAAAAATTTAGGCTGCTAGGCTAGAGACTCTTGGCCAGGACCTCCAAGGTAGCCTTCTCAGAAGTGCTACCTGTTCCACACGCAGAGCCAGAGAGACAGGCACAGATCAGGAGTTTCAATGTGTGGATGAGACGATGGTGCAGTGAGGAAGGGTTCAAGTTTGCTAGGCACTGGGATGCTTTTTGGAACAAGAGGGAGCTGTACAGGCGAGACGGTCTCCACTTGTCCCAAGAAGGAACCAGGCTGCTGGCGCTTAAAATCAAAAAGGTGGCAAAGCAGTTTTTAAACTGAATATTGGGGGAAAGCCGACAGGTTCATCTCAAAGAGATAAAAGGATAGGTGTTACTTTTCTACAAGGAAATGGATTAGAATTGTCCACTGTGGCTAATGATGTTGACTGCTTGGCAAGGTCTCGAGACAGCAGGAGGAAGGTTGCAGGCCTAACATGCCTGGGATATTATAGATTATATACAAATGCTAGAAGTGTCCGAGGAAAAATCTGGGAGTTGGAATACTTGGTGTTGGGGGGGGGGGATAGACACTGTGGGCATTTCAGAAATTTGGTGGGATGAGAAAAATCAGTGAGATACGGTGATTCCTCATTATAAATTAAATAGGAAGGATGGGGGGAAGGGTTGGAGGTGGGGTGGCTCTGTATATCAGAGAGGGTATTCAGTCCAGTAAGGCTGAGAAGGTAAGAGAATTGGATTCACTTCTGGAAATTCTATGGGTCAAAATAATGGACCTAAAAGGAAGCTTAACACTGGGAGTTGGTGATCGCCCACCAGATCAAAAGATAGAGAAGGATTATAAAATGATGGATGAATTAAAGATAGCGGCTAGATGAAATAACTGTCGTAATAGGTTATTTTAACTAGCCACACATTGTGGGTCAATATGAGTTGAAGTCGTGAAAAAGAGATTAAGTTTCTAGACACTCTCAATGACTGTGCTTTGGAGCAGATGGTCACAGAACATACCAGGGGAGAGGCGATCCTAGATTTGGTCCTAAGTAATGCCAAAGACCTGGTGAGAGATGTAAAAGTGATTGCACTGCTTGGGAACAGTGGACATAATGTTAATGAGTTCAACATTTGTATAAATAGGGAGTTGCCCAAAAAGACTGACACAACCACTTTTAACTTTAAAAGGGGTAACTTCTCTGATATGAGGGGACATGTGAGGAAGAAACTGAAAGGAAAAGTAGAAAAGGTGAAAAACACTGGGGAAGCGTGGAGACTATTTAAAACTACAATCCTAGAAGCTCAGAAAAAATATATACCGCAGGTTAGGAAAGGCACAAATAGGTATAGTGGATTCCTTTAAGCAGTGGAAAGCTAGTCTCAGTGAGGCTGATAAAAGGGAACACAGGCTGTGGTCAATAAAATGCAAGTCTGTGATCAGGCAGGCAAAAAGGGAATATGAGGAACACATTGCAAAAAAGCATAAAGACCAACAATAAAACTTTCTTTAAATACATTAGAAGCAGGAAACGAGCCAGGGAGGCAGTGGGGCCCTTTGATGATCAAGGGGTAAAAGGAGTACTGAAGAATGACAGGGAAATGGCTGAGAAGCTAAATGCATTTTTTCCCTCT